>NW_027497945.1:0-116011 GCF_021521415.1 Bidens hawaiensis | reverse complement strand
CCTTTATCCTCGAATAACAAAGGATCATGGATCCATCCTATCAAGAACTACATTCAGACTGGAGAAATTCCAGCCACAGAAAATCCCAAGTCCTTCAAACTCAAGGTATCCCAATATATTTTGTAAAATGATATGGTATATAGGAAATCTCTTGCAGGTCCATATCTGAGATGCATTGAGGATCCTGAGATCCAAGAAGTACTAAAGGATTTTCATGAAGGAGATTGCGGCAATCACACAGGTGGAAGAGCATTATTTTCCAGGATACTCAGAACTGGATACTTCTGGCCAACAATGAAGAAGGATGTAATGGAGTATTCAAGGAAATGTGATGCTTGTCAAAGACACGCGAACATCCTTCATCTGCCAGCGGAGCCTCTATATCCTATATCCTCCTCATGGCCTTTCATGAAATGGGGTATGGATATTGTAGGCAAGCTGCCAAAAGCACCAGGTGGAAAGGTCTTTATGCTTGCTATGACTGACTACTTTTCCAAATTGATTGAGGCAGAAGCATTCGTGCAGGTCCGAGAAAGGGAAGTGATATCCTTTATTAAACGAAATATTATAACTAGATTTGGTATTCCTGCTGAAATTGTTTGTGACAATGGTTCCCAGTTTATCGGGAATAGAACTACTAACTTTTGTGACAGTTGGGGAATCAAAATGATTACTTCCACTTCGGTTCATCCTCAAGCCAATGGTCAAGCGGAGTCTAGCAACAAGATCATTATCAACAACTTAAAGAAGAAGCTAGGATCCAAGAAGGGAAAATGGGCTGAAGAACTTCCTTATGTTCTTTGGGCAGACAGGACAACGCCAAAGAATGCGACAGGTCAAACACCTTTCTCATTGGTGTTCGGCTCAGAGGCTGTACTTCTTACCGAAATGGTATTTCCTACGGCCAGAATAAGCATCCGTGATCCTGAAGCCAATGAAGAAATCCTTCTTGAAGACTTGGATACTATAGAAGAACTCCGAGACCTGGCTAAGATCAGGATGGCAGCCTACCAACAGAGGGTAGCTGGAGCATACAACAAAAATATAAGGATCAGAAGATTCCAACAAGGAGATTTAGTCTTGAAGAAAGCCTTTCAAAACACTACTAATCCGGCTGATGGAAAGTTAGCACCCAAATGGGAAGGACCTTATCAAATTGAGTCGGAGGTAGGAAATGGGGCATATCATTTCCTCACAATGGAAGGCAACAGGTTACCAAGAGCATGGAATGCCATCCACCTCAATAGATATTTTTTCTGATCAGGATCTATTATCCTTAGAGGATATATTATCCTCAAAGGATCAAGGATCCCAAAATTGGTAATATTTATCTGATTGCTTATCTTTTTCATATTCTTATTGTTAATTTGAGGATAATATATTCTTAACAATTATTTTCTCCAAGTTTTAAGTAATAATGCAGGGATCTATTCAAATGTTCAATGATCAAGAGGTTGGCCACCTCTTCTTTACATTCGAGGTATTATCTTATTTCCCTTGGCCTAGCCCACGATTGGATATGACCTCCGATGGTCATATCCCCTACGATTTAAAGGTTTTCACCTTTCTTATAAATAGAGTTTCTACACTCTCTCCTGGAGCGCACGCTATCCAACGTATAGTCCGGGGCAGCGGGACCAGTACACGCTTAGTGGCTGACAATTTCGTTGTCTTCGGCTATATGGAGGATCCTACGATTTATGGTAGACGTACCATACCACTGGTTTATAACGTTTTCACGTTATCTCACGTTTGGGCTAAATCCCGGTTTGGACGAGTCCCCAGTTAACATCCATATTTGGGCTTGTCCCCAGTTTCGGGCTTGTCCCCAGATTACACGGGCTTATCCCCAGTTACACGGGCTTGTCCCCAAATTACACGGGCTTGTCCCTAGTTACACGGGCTTGTCCCCAGATTACACGGGTTTGTCCCCAGTTACACGGGCTTGTCCCTAGTTACACGGGCGTGTCCCCAGATTACACGGGCTTGTTCACAGTTACACGGGCTTGTCCCCAGTTGCACGGGCTTGTCCCCAGTTTATTATTTGGGCTTGTTCCCAGCTTATGGGGTCTAATCCCAGTTAACACTATGAATTATCTGCAACAGATTTTCTAAGTTCTTTGTGAAGATCAAAAATCTAAGGATCCCAGATCCTAAAGCTATTCCTTCAAGGATCATTGAGAGTTCAATACTTCTGGTAACTTAGGTCAATATAGACCTTCTGGTATGATCTCTGTTAATTAACTTATGTATCATATTGGTTGCAATAATTTTGGATATTTCAGTTTAGAAGGTTATTCCCTTAAAGTTATTTTAATACTAAAAATTTTACCTATTTTAAGGATACTCTATCCTAAAATTAGTCCTTCAAGAAAATACTATTATAAAAATTTTATCAACTTTTAAGGATATTTTATCCTACTATTTATTCTTTAAGGATATTCTATCCTAGGCAATTTTCATAAGGATCTTTTATCCTAAAAATCTTTTACTTAAAATTAATTTTCAAAACTATCAACAATGCTAAAGTTATATCTAACAAACTTGTAAAAATAAACAAGCGAATAGTCAAAAGATTTATATTAATAATAAGCCGCGCAGGACTTATCCAAAATCCTTAAACCGGACTTCACCATGCAAAAGATGGACCATCCATCCGGGTTAAGTAAGAGTTACTAATAGTTCATAAGTGCAGAAAAATTAAAAAATAGGGGCAACAAAGGTTTCATCCCCACAAACAGAGGATCCCTCCACCTTTGTCACCCCTGCCAATTGTCTCAAGGATCATGGATCCTTTACCCTAGTTATTATTGTTTATTACAGACCAAAAGTAATTGTTCAGAAAAACATCAACACAAATAAAAAGTGGGCTCGGGCCTTGTCTTTAATATCCTTCATTGCCCACTTAAGCTGCATCTTCAACCGCAGTATCACTATCTCCCTTGCATGCTTCAACCACCTCCTTGACGCCGCCGACCCCAGCCTCAGTGTTCTCAGCCATCTCCTCATCGTCCTCACCACCAAGATCGTTAAGAGCAGCCTTCCACTTCTCTACGTCCCAGGTTGACTTGTCGAAAGCGAGATCACCGGCCTCCTTCGCCATCTTGATCCGTGCTTAGAATACCGACCTGGCAGCCCACACTTTGGCTTCATCTGTGGCCTGCTCCACTGCCTCTTGACGTTGGGCTTCGGCTAAGGATGGCTGATCCTCCAACTGTTTCTTCTCCTTGGGGAGCTGGATAATGGCCTTATCCTTGGCAACCACAGCTTTCCCTAACTCCGACAGCTTGTCACTCATCTGGCCAATAGTCTTTTCATAATGCCCTTTAAAAGCATTCATGGCCTATACACAACAAAATATTCGAAATCAGAAGGATACTGGATTCAACAATTCAGAGTTTCAGGATACAGGATACTTACAGAGAGGACAATGTCATAATGGGTCTCAGGATCAGAGGATCTTTTCCTCTTGGAAGCTGCGAACTTGGCCCTGGTTGTTGCAGTCTTGGGCTCAGAGCTAGTGCCTGCCTTCGAAGCCTCCTTCTTGACAACAGGAGAAGCGACCATACAGTCAATGTCTTCAAGGGAGAACTTACCGGCTGACATCTGGGATTTCTTGGCGCCTGAAAAGGAAAAAAGTTATCAGATAAGCTCTCTTATTCTAATCTTGTCTATATTAAAATAATTAACTTACTTGACATGCTTGAACTTGAGGAGATATCACAAAAACCTTCAACAAAACGTGCTTGAAAGGTCCTAATCTCGATATCCAGTGCTAGGAACCGTTTTGTCTTTTCTTCTTTGCCAGGTAGCTTGCACAAAGAAGTGAAGTTTTCAACTGCAAATAAAAAGGAAAGTTCAGAATTCAAGTTAAAGCATCAAGGATCCTACTGTTTCTTGAGGACCCAGGATCCTACCCTTTCTAACCCATTTTGAAGGAAGATCGACTCCTCCTAGTATAGAGTCACGTTTTACAAAGAAGAACTGATTCCTCCACAGATAATCGTTCAAAGTGACTTTTAATAACGGGTGAGGCTGTCGGGGCTTGGATTTGAAGATAAAGAGGGCAGGACCGTGGGTAGTGAGGGTATACAAATGTGATAACTCCGGAAGACCGAAGTCAATCTTTTGCTCCTCGATGATTCTCTCGATAGTGCTGAGAACCCTCCAAATCATAGGCATAGCCTGTATGTAGGATATGCCGGTAGAATCGAAGAAGCTTTGAGTAAAAGACGGAAAAGGGTATTTGTAGTCAATCAGAAATGGAGTCGCCGGAAAGCAGACCCAAACCTAGGAATATACGTCACATCTAACACTGGATTCGTAAGGTCGGAATAGGGTTTTCGGAGGAAACAATGTGAGAAAGTCTTCGACCACTGGATCCGTGAGTTTGCAGATTTTGGCGGACGGGTTGGCTAGCAGACGTTGGGGTTCCATTTTCGTCAACTCAGAACCATCGGAGATTTGTTCAGAAGGTTTAGAGGGAGACATAGAAGAAGAAGACGAAGCAGCAGACATGATTAAAGAAAATAAGAGAGAAGGGTAAGAAGGATACCTGATGCATCGGATGAAGGTGTGTTTATAATCAAAGATATAGGGCAACATATATAGACGGTTATAATTAACCTTGGGGGCTAAATGGTAAATATTCTGGCAAAACCGTCCCATCTATCAGTTTTCGCAGTAATTTTGAATTTCAAAATGACAGCTGTATTCCACTGTCACCCGCCATTTTGGGGGAAATTGTTAGGGCATGAATTTTATGCTGAGGATCCTTAATCCTTAACTATCTTATGGATAGGTTATCCTTGAGATATGTACCAGGTTATAAAGGATCAAAGATCCTCGGTATTATTTGTTTACTAATGATTGCGTTTAGTATGGTGATGTGTTAGACAGGTGTGGCAACTTTAAGACGCACTTGCATCAATTATCCTCATGGAGTATTCTCTAGCTGGAGTATGGATCCAAGATCGTAATTCAACGTAGCTGTTAATGGACGATTTCGTGTAAAGATTGATGTTTGAATAAGCGCAACGGTTCCTAGACCTGGTCCTCCACTTAATTCGCTATTGAACGGCTATTGGCACGTGGTCAAAGTCATGGGAATGGCTAGTGGAAGACTTCCGGATTATTAGGAAATATTGTTATTTGTATTTTCTTATATAATCGAGTTATGATCGAATAGAAAAACACATGTATTATCACACACACTTGAGCAGAAGCAATTAACTCTCTCTATTCACTAGTTTACTTTGTAATCTCGATCATCAACTCCACAACACTTGTAATCATCTTTTACCATCAATAAACTTGACGGCGATAGTTTTCACCGTCCGGGGTTTTTTTGTGCCGGAGATTACCATAATCACGTACTATCCGACCAAAGGTTACCTTGTTAATCCTTGACCGAAGTGATTCGACCAAAGATTACCTTGTTAAGTTTTGACCGAAGGAAGATTATCGTAATCAAGGGTTTTTTCCCTCGTGATCAAATCATTGTGTTACCAAGATTTCGATTATACATTCGTTCCTATCGTGTTAGCACTATACCTCACTTGACAGATTTGGATACATTATCTTTAACTGATTTTTATCCAAAACAATAACTTATTAGCTGGAACATGAAATGTTACAAGCACCGCATGTCGCTCCTCACCTGGTCCTGGGAAAAGGACCGAGAGCATCGGGTGCCCCACATCGTTGCTAATGCTGCTGAATGTGTCTTATCATAATAGAATACATAATTGTGAATCCTCCCTCTTATATACTAGTTAAAGTTTTATCACTCCACCAATACAGGACAATCCCATTTCCAAAGTTCACATTCTCAAAACACACAACTTATAGTATCGATTTCTCATTTATATCAATCACATTTTAAAATAATAATTATGATACTAACTAATACAAATAATTATTTATGTCCAAACATTGTAATTTCCAACAAAACAATCTATTAGTCGATACCCAAAAATTAAATTAAAATAATCAACGTTCACATTCGTCTTCTTTTGTAATTAAAAAAATTATGGTATAATTTAGTTATGCCTCACTCAAACTAGTGTTGAATGTTTGTTAATGGTTTTGCTGGCAATTTTTTTTTATTTTGGGTCTAAAGTGTCATGGGCGGCACCAATTCAACAAGATGGCTATTAATAAAAGAACTAGGTTTGAAAGCCGTCGGCGTTGCGGTAGCGGCTTGACGCAAATTCGGTCAGTATTGATTAATATCGTCACGACACTTACACTAAATCAAAAGGTTTATGTGAACGCCCAAAATAGTGTTAGCACACGTACACCTTACGATGAAAGCAACCAAATACGATCAGTATTTGATAGAAAAATAAATTAGTAAATGTATAGCTTATGATATAAAAAATAATATAAGTAAAATGACGTTTATTCGGTTGACAAATTAGAAGCGTTATGATGAAAATTCGGTCAGTATCTATAGGTTCGCCACAACACTGGAACTAAACCCAAAAAATAATGTCGAAAAATTGACATATTTAAAAAAAACAAACACGAGCGTTGTGGCGAGTCGACATACATTAGGTCGGTAAAGATTAGGTCCGTTATCATACCAGAAGTAAACACAAAAAATAATTCCATTATTGGCTAGGTTTGTTACGATATTAAAACTAAATAAACAATAGCACAGGTGATGCGGCGAAGAGGCGTTGCGTATTTAGTGGGCGTCGCCTAAATTCATCACAATCCCAAAACTAAATCTAAAACTCAATTTCCTCAAATTATAAACCTTTGAAAAAGAATCTAAATTAAAAGGCATTTCAAAAATATAATCACAATCCATCAAAATTAAAACAATATATAGTTAAAAAAAATCATGTATATATACACAACCACTAGGATTTGACCCTTGGCAACTTCACACCAAAGAAAGTTAGCAAAACACACATCAACCAACACATTATCACTAACTAAATTGTTTCATTGATGAAACTAAAATCATATATATTAAAATAGTTGGTTTCTAAAAAGGAGTTATGCCACCAACCCTTGATATTTAGCTATATATAAAATTATAGCTAAACATCGTAATACATTATCACGTACCAGTTTTTTTAAACCCTAACGTTTTAAGACCGAACACGTACCTAGAATAGGAGTCGAATAGTTTAATAAAACCGAAGAATCAAAGCTGGCCCAAAACTGATCCATACACATTAGTAATTATTAAATATGATGCGTTAATCAACATATCTACACATATATTTAAAACAATAGAATTTATGGACACATGACTATTTCCTATTGTCTAACTTGACTATTTTCATAAATAACTTGCAACATTAGAATTTCTTACTATAAAAACAATTATATATTAAATTAAAAAAAACCTCCTATTGAATGCACCATTAACTATATTTTATAATTATAACCCATGACTCATTTAATCCGAATATTTCATGACACTTTTGTTAGTTATATGAGATCATTGATATAATTGATAATTGATAATTCATATTCTTATTGTATGATTTTGTAAAGTGTGACATTCGTCAATTTTTGAACCCGAAACCCGACCCATTCGGATTTTTGGAAAAACCTAAAATGTAATGTTTTTATACGAGTATTTAGATATTAAAACGGTTTTTCAAATTTTGTAAACTTTATATTGTTTTTTTATGAGAGGCTATTTAATCTTGTGCTTATGAAGTAATAATATAATTTTAATTTCTAATAATGGTTTAAATTATTATTCTTTCCATATCCTAATAAATTGTTAGATAAGTTAATAATTATAAAATGTGCCATTCAAATTTAACAATTTAGTTATGTTAAATTCAATAATTTTTTTATTTTGAAAATTGTTCATAATATTGGATAATTGTTATAGAGTAAGTGATGTGTATCACTAGATTGAAATTCAAGTAAAGTTAAAACATAAATCGGTTAGAATTTATAAATAATTAAAGAAAATTGAATTGTAGAAATAATTATAATAATTATTGCATTCATTTAATTTAATTTAGAATGAACTAAATTGTTGGTTCACCATAAAAGGTTTACTATCTTATGAAATTGATTAATAATTGTCATTATTAGCATTAAAACACATGTTTTCTTTAGATGTTTTTAAATACCGACTTATCCTCTTTTTCGAGTACATCCCAATTGACATATATATGCTCCCCTTCACCCAACCGTTTTCTGTTTTGTATTAAGCCCCCTATCCCCGCTGCCACCATTATTCGAATCATATATCAGTCAAGGTATTTAAACCATTCACTTACTTGTTTCTTTATTATGAAACAAAACCCTATGTTTTTTTATAGTATGACACGAAAAAATCGAATTTTGGTTATTGAGTTTGGGATCAGTTATGGGGTTTGAATGAAGATGACTTGTTTCTTTTATTTTGTATTAGTATTATTTCCAAATTCTGAACCACTTTTCTTTTTTATTTACTATTTATGAAATACATTATTTAAATGTAATAAGATCTAATTTTATGAATAGTTATATTAATAATATAAATTAAGTACTCATTCATAATATGATTATTGAAACTGACATATATTATCATTAGCATTTTATAAGGGGTGTGTTTGTGAGATATATGCACGCCGTTTTAAATGATTTAGAAACAAAATTTACTACTCTATATATAGATTTTCTTATCAACATGTTAAAAATAATTCCGTTTGAGGACACTGTTAGGGCATAAATCTTATGCCGAGGATATTTTATCCTTATGTAGCTTATGGATAATTTATCCTTGAGATATGTTCCAGGTTGCGAAGGATCAAGGATCCTGTATTACTTGTTTACTAAAGATTGTGTTTGAGTGGTGTTGTGATTAGTATGTATAACGGCTATAAGACCTGGTCTACTTATTTACTCGCTACTGGAATCATTCAGCATGTGGTCAAAAGGCATGGACTAAGCTAGCGGGAGAGTGGCGGATTAGCAGGACTTTTAGTTATAGATATTTTTTGTTTATAACGAGTATATGATCAGCTAGGTTATTCACTTGTCACTTCGCACACATTAGTCATTTTCATAACTCTCTCTAGCATTACACACACACAGAGAAATCATTGTATTACTGATCATAATCTCCACCATTGCAACCCGATTTTTTATTATTAAAACTAGTGATAGACTATTTGTCATCACCCGTGGTTTTTGCGCCGGCGATCCGACCAAGATCAAGGCCTGTTCCTCGCAACACATCATTGTGTTCCTGCTTTCATTCGCTTCATAATTTTTATTATCATTCAAGCACTAAACATCACTTTACAAATTCGGTTACATTATCCTTGATTGATTTTTTATCAAAACAATTTGGCGCCCACCGTGGGGAAATTGGTGCTTTAATCCAGAAAATTTCCTATCAATATTCAACATTTTCAATTAATACCATCATCAATGGCCTCTCAACAAACCTCTGCTTCAACCACCATGCCTTCATCAGTTTCTCTCCCACCAAGAGTTTCACTGCCAATGCCTCCTCCACCCATGGGAGTACCAAGGACCACTGCTGCTGGATACAAGACACAAATTTCATTCTTCCAGAGTTCAAAGACTACTGCTGCAACCCCCGTGGTAAAATCTAACAATGATGTTTCTGCTATGTCTTCACAGGTAAAGGCGTACATGGAGCAGCAGAACAAGACTAACAGAAGATCCTACGTGAGATAAAAGATCTCAAGAAGAATAAGAGGCCACTGGAGGATCAGACTTCTTTGATGCCAAGGATGTTGAATTTCACCACTCCAGGAACTGTGGGTCAGCAAGCTCAAGGATTCTCGTTCCTTCATCAAGGATCATCTATCCTTCAACTAGGATCCATGGGTCAGCAAGCTCAATGATCCTCGTTCCTTCATCGATGATCATCTATCCTTCAACCACGATCCATGGGTCAGCAAGCTCAAGATCCTCGAACCTTCACCAAGGATCATCTATCCTTCCATCAGGTTTCATGAGTCAGCAAACTCAAGGATCCTCTTTCCTTCAGCAAGGATCATCCATCCTTCAGCCAGAATCCTCTGGATTTTATCATCAAGGATCCTTCAACCTCCAACCTCAAGGATCCTTCATGCAGAATCAAGGATCCTTGGGACTTCAACATCGAAGGTCATCGGAGGTCCATGAAGGAGACATCATCCCTATGCAGACCATTGCTTTTGGTGGACCAACTACCATAGCAGATGCTTCCTATCTTGGCTACTCTTCTGGGATGCCGACGTTTAGTCAACAAAGAGTTAATCCTTATAATCCCATATCCTTAGACACTAACCTTGGTTCCATGCAGGATACATGTATCAATCAGGCCATGGCCAAGAAGATCCAAAAACTGAAGGATATGATATCTAGTGTACCAGGAATGGTCCGATCCATTCCTGAAATACCAGAAGTAAGCCACAATCTATCAAGATTTGCTCCACCAATATGTGATGCTGAAATCCCAAAATGCTTTCAAACCCCAATATGAAGGTGTATGATGGTACCACTGATCCAGAAGAGCATGTGGCTCAGTACAGGAAGAGGATGGAGATCAATCCCATTCCTGAAAGGCTCAAAGAGACATTCCTATGCAAAGGATTTTGATCCACTTTAAAAGGATCCGCACTCAAATGGCTAGTAAGTCTTCCCGCCTACTTTGTTACTTCTTTTTCACACTTAGCTAATTTGTTCAATAGCCAATTTTCTTATAGTAGGAAATTCGAGAAATTAACTAGTGATTTATATAGAGTTGTCCAACTTCATGATGAATCCTTAAGGGATTTTGTTACAAAGTTTAGAAGGGAGGCCTTAGAAATCCCGAATCTTGATATGGCTATGGCTATTTTGGCATTCAAGATGGGGTTACAAAAAGACCCCCTATTTATGATGATCTTGTTATGACCCCATGCAGGACATTAGATGAAGTAAGGAACAGGGCACTCTGGTTTATAAGACTGTAGGATGATAAAAGGATCCGAGAACGGGTAGGAGCTCCAACAAAATAAGAGTCACCTGACAAGAAACAATGATCCTCATTCAGAAACAACAACTCAAATCCATACTCAAAATTCAACAACCAAAATGTCCGTGCGGTCGAAGAAGAGGATGATGATGATGAAGACTATCCAAGGATTTCCGACTATTGCTTCTCTATTGATACTCATGGCTTGATATGTGCTATGAAGGATCTTGAAGAGAAAGCAAGATGGCCTCGAAAAAACGAGAAGACAACAACCTTCAAGGATAAGTCCAAATGGTGTGCATTCCATGAAGATTTTGGCCATTTAACCGATGACTGTATCGGTTTGAGGAGAGAAATTGGGTATCTTCTCAGCACGGGCCGCTTCAAAGAGCTTCTAGGAAGAAATAAATAGAGGATCCAGGATCCTTTAGAAGTTCCACAAAAAAGCAACTCCACCACCACCCGATGCACAAGTCATCAATTTCATCTCTAGTGGTTCTGATATATGTTGAACCTCCTTCTCCTCGGCCAAGAGACATGCCAAAGAAACCAAGTTGGAACACGGAGAGCGACCTGTCGTCTCCACTACCCTGACCAATGATAGGAGAATCTTCTTCGATGAAGAAAATAAAACAAGCATCTAGGATCCTCACCACGATGATTTGATTATTACTCTATTTATTGCTAAACATTATGTGCGCATGATCCTAGTTGATGGAGGAAGTTCAGTTAACATCATTCAATATGATGTACTCCAGAAGATGAATATTCCAGATTCAGAAATTGTTCCCCGGTCCCCCGTGCTCGTTGGTTTTAGTGGCGAGACTAAGAAAACAATGGGGGACATCAAGCTTCCTATATATATATATATATATATATATATTATGGGAGTAAACTAGATAACTTGTCTTGTTGCAATGTAATTCTTGGCAGGCCATGGCTACATGGAATGAAAGCTAAGAACTACTCTTCATCCATGAAACCAGCGGCTAAGCAGACGGTAGCATACAAACTACAACAACATCCTAGGAACGTGCTGGAAACTTGAGAACAAGATCTGAAAGAAGTATCCTTGGACCCCGAGGATCCAGATGTAAAAGTTTTTCTAGGATCCAGTATCCTTCTAACATTGAATTGGATCTAGTATCCTTCATTAAGCAATGAAAATCTACATTTGCCTTCAAGCACTCCGACATGACAGGTATATCGAAAGAGGTAATTACTCATAAACTAGGCCTTGATAATTCTATTAAACCCCTTCACCAGAAGAGAAGAAAATTCGCTCCTGAGAGAAATGTGATCATACAAGAAGAAGTTGAAAATATTCTTAAGGCCGGTATCATCAGAGAGGTTAAGCATCCTTGATGGTTGGCTAATGCTGTGGTTGTTTCAAAAAAGATTGGAAAGTGGAGGGTATGTGTCGATTTCACAGATTTAAACAAGGCATGTCCTAAGGATCCTTTCTCATTACCACACATTGACTCCATGGTGAATGCAATGGTAGGACATGAGATGCTTACTTCTATGGATGCTTCCTCTGGATTTCAACAAATTCAGATGGAACTATCTGATCAAGAAGACACAACATTCATGACTCCTACTGGAATATATTGCTATATTGCCATGCCCTTTGGACTAGGACATGCAGGTGCAACCTATCAATGATTAGTAAACATGATGTTCAAAGATCATCTTGGAAAAACCATGGAGGTTTATATAGATGATATGGTAGTCAAGTCCAAGAAGGCTGAAGAACATCTCAAGGATTTGGAAACAGCCTTCAACATACTCGATCAGTGTAACATGAAACTCAACCCATCCAAATGCCATTTTGGTGTTAAAGCTGGGAAGTTCCTTGGTTATATGGTTACTAAGAGGGGAATAGAGGCTAGCCCAGAACAGATAAAGGCCATCATCAACTTGAAGTCACCCGTAAATGCAAAAGACGTATAAAGGTTGACTAGCAGGATAGCAGCCTTAAACAGATTCATCTCTCGATCTTCGGAGAAATGTAAGGATTTCTATGATATCCTTAGAAAGAATAAAAAGTTCGAATAGACGGAGAAACATGAGGCTGCGCTCAAAGCCTTGAAGAGTTACTTATCCTCAGCACCAGCATTAATGAAGCCAATAGATGGGGAACCCCTATCCTTGTACTTAGCCGTATCAGGTAATGCAGTAAGTGTTGTCCTTGTAAAGGATCATGAAGGGGAGTAACATCTTGTTTATTATGTAAGTAAAAGTCTTCTAGATGCCGAAGCCAGGTATTCTCATTTAGAAAAATTGATTCTTGCATTAATTATGGCTTCTACTAAGTTAAGACATTACTTTGAAACTCATACTATAATTGTGAAAACTAACTATCCTATCAAAAATGTTCTTAGAAAACCAGAGATGTCAGGTGGGATGGCTAAATGGGCTGTAAAGCTGAGTGCATACGATGTCCAATACGAGCCAAGGACTGCCATAAAGTCTCAAGCACTAGCTGACTTTGTAGCCGATTTCAGTAGTGATTTACAAAAGGAAGCCGACTTAGAGGTCCAACAGTTAGAGGAAACCAAGGATCCTTGGATCTTATTCACGGATGAAGCATCCAACCTTAGAGGAACAGGTCTAGGTATTCTACTGAAATCTCCACATGGGGACATAATACCCCAGTCTATAGCCTGTGATTTTCAAGCCACAAATAATGAAGCGATATACGAAGCTTTAATCGCAGGTTTGCAACTAGCTAAACACATGAGGATCAGGTACTTCAGGTGCATATAGATTCGTTATTAATAACTAACCACTTTAATGGCTCATATGTTGTTAAAAGAGAAAAACTAATCAAATATTAGACATTGTGAAAGAACTGTCAAAGTTCTTCGATTCTTTTAGTATTATACAGGTACCAAGGGAAGAAAATTCTGGGGCAGATGCCTTAGAAAATTTAGCATCATCTCTGAAGATTCCGGAAGATACAAAGATCCCAATCATCCGTATACTCTCACCAGCAATAGGAGAACAAGAAGTTATGGAGATAAAAACTAACAAAGAGATTGTGCTTTGGGATCCATTATCCTCGAATAATCAAGGATCTTGGATCCTCTCGATCAAAAAATTCATTCAAGATGGAGAGATTCTAGCCATAGAAAATCCTAAAACCTTCAAACTTAAGGTACACCATACATTTTATTACATGATATTTTGTATAGGAAATCTCTTGCAGGTTCATACTTGAGGTGTATTGAGGAACCTGAAATCCAAGAGGTGCTCAAAGACTTTCACGAAGGTGATTGTGGTAATCACACTGGAGGTAGAGCCCTATTCTCTAGGATTCTAAGAACATGATACTTCTGGGCAACCATGAAGAGAGACGCCTTGGAGTATTCAAAGAAGTGTGATTCCTGTCAAAGACACGCCAACATTTTGCACCAGCCAACGGAGCATATATATCCTATATCCTCATCATGGCCTTTCATGAAGTGGGGCATGGATAATGTGGGTAAGCTGCCTAAAGCACCAGGAGGAAAAGTGTTCATGCGTGCCATGACTAATTACTTCTCGAAGTGGATAGAAGCAGAAGCTTCTATACAAGTCCGCGAAAAGATGTGACATCCGTCATTAAAAGAAACATTATTACTAGAATTGGTATTCCTTCAGAAATTATTTGTGACAATGGTTCCCTGTTTATCGGGAAAATAACCACTAACTTTTGTGACAGTTGGGAAATAAATATGATCACGTCTACTCCAGTGCATCCTCAAGCTAATGGCCTGACAGAATCAAGTAACAAGATCATTATCAACAATTTGAAGAAAAAGTTGGAATCCAAGAAGGGTAAATGGGCTGAAAAGCTACCCTACGTTCTTTGGGCTGACAGGACAACACCCAAGAATGCAACAGGTCAAACACCCTTCTCATTGGTGTTTGTCTCAGAAGCTGTAATCCTTACAGAAATGGTGGTTCCCACTGCAAGAACAAGCATTCGTGATCCTTAGGCCAACAATGAAATTCTTCTCCAAGATCTAGATACTGTTTATGAGCTCAGAGACCTAGCTAAGATCAGAATGGCAGCATATCAGCAAATGGTAGCTGGGGCATACAACAAGAATATCAGGATTCGAAGATTTCAAGAAGGATATATGGTTTTGAGGAAAACTTTCCAAAATACAACTAATCCAGCAGATGGAAAGATAGCACCTAAGTGGGAAGTCCCCTACTTGATCGAATCAGAAGCTGGAAAAGGGGCATATCACCTGCTGACTATGGAAGGTGACCGACTGTCACTATCATGGAATGCTATTCATCTCAAGAAATACTTTTTCTAATCAGTATCAAGTATCCTTAGAGGATCGGATCGAGTATCCTTAAAGGGTCAAGGATCCTAAAGTTGGTAATTTTGATCCTAAAGGCAGGATCATTGGCTTCGTTCACAATTTTGATCCTAGCTTGGAGCACTGACTTGGCCGCCTAGATCTTTGCCTCGTTAGTGGCACGGGTTATCTCCTCCTGCAGTTAGGCTTCGACTAAGGATGCATGATCCTCGGCTTGATTCTTCTCCTTGGTCATTTTAGCAAGCGCCTTATCCTTCGAAGCGGCCATGGACCTCATCCCAGATAGAGTTTCGTCGTATTCTTCAACTATCTTCTCATGGTGACTCCTGGCGGAGTTTATGGCTTGTACAAGAAAATGGGACAAAGTTAGAAGAATACTTGATTCATAAATAGAGGCTGTCAGGGTCAAGGATCCTTACTGCAGTGAGCATCTCGAGAAGCTGTTTCTCAGCATCAAAAGGGTTCTCTGGCTCTGTGGTTTCTTTCTTTTGTAAGCTCCTGACTTGGCTCGGGTTGTAACTGGGCGTGGCTCATGCATCGGGGTGGACTTCGGAGTTTCCTTCTTCACAAACATGCAGTCGATGTCTACAAGGGAGAACTTGGATGCAGACTTACGGGACTTCCGGGAACATACAGACAATGCTTTACAGATAAGTTTTCAATTATTTTCAATTAATATTAAACTTAGTTATAAAAAATTCTTACTTGGCATGTTGCTAATCGACTCCGAGTTTGATTCTTGAAAAGCTTCTATGAATTTGGCTTGAAAAGTCCTAATATCAGGATCCAGCGCAAGAAACTTCAGTTTTCTCTCTTTGACTCCAGGAAGTTCGGTTAACAGAGCAAAGTTATCAAATGTATAAGAAAAATAAAGCATTAGTAGAAGAATCGAGTATCCTATTTGTGTTACCTAAGGATCCGGGATCCTACCATTCAATATCCATCTTTTAGGTAAATCGGATCCACCTGGGATTGAGTCCCTTTTTACAAAGAAAACTTGGTTTTTCCAGCATGAACCATGTCACACCCCAACCTAAGGCGGAAATGTCGGGGCGTGAGCTGATTGTCACAGCTCACAAGGTTACTATCATGAAATTATAAAGTGACAATATCTAATTAATTTATTTATTATCAAACAACATTCATATACAACAAAAATAAAGAAAATTACAAATACAAAACCAACTATTCTTGTATATGTTTTATCCTAAAGTCATCTCTATGTGAACTTCAGTTCGATAAGCAATCCAAATCTATAACCTGCAAATGCGTACAAAATATATGTTTGTCAACAACACATGTTGAGTGAGTAGATCACCAGTTTTGACACAAACAAAAATGGTAATAATATATAATGATATAAGTGAATAAAAATAGGCAAAACTGTTATCTGTGAGTATAACCAATTAAACCATAGCACATACATAAACAATCAACCATAAAGAAAGGGCTAAACCGTTGCCATGCGAATGGGCATTGGTTACCAAAAATGAGGTGTCGGTGAAACCATTGCCAATGCGATCGGGCTCCGGCCACTACAATAGTCGTATGATCATACTATAATGAGATTATGTTGGACCTCTCCGAATGCGATCCAAGTAAGCAAGTAAACAAATAGCAAGTAACAGGCAATCATTCAATTGATACACAGCACAAAGATCACAGTTTGCGTTTGAGAAATAATAAGATAAATAATATGATAAATGGTATGCAAGTGTCCCCAAAACATATGAAAACAAGTAAAATAGGGGAGTGATTACTCACCTGATCGGATGAACGAAATATAAGTGATGATGTGAGAAAGATAAATCCTTCGGGATATACCGTCAAGGATTCCTAGTTAAATCATGGTAATAAAATTAGTATGAAGATATAACCTGATTTAATGAATTAAGATTTTGATATGATTTGAGTTATGTTTAGGGATTATAACGGTTATTGATTTATCGATTGAAGTCTATGGTTATTGTTATAGAGAAATCATTAGTTTAAATAAATAAATATGGGTTGAATATCTATAAGATTATTTAAATAATATTTAACTAAATATAAAGCAATTATAATTGTGTACATATAAAAATATAACTTGTAATATATTAATTAATCTAAGAGAAACGTTAAATTATATATTCATCACATAAAATATATATCTTGGACTATTCAAGAAAATCTAATTTTATAAATATAATTAATACGTTTAAAATACAATTATTATAATTTTTAAAGAATGAAGCAAACATACATACATATATATATATACAATATTTTATATGTAAAACTCATATAAGCAAAGTTATAAAGATGTCCAACGACAGGGAAACTCCAATAATGATGTCGGGTACAAATAACCATGATCTATTATTATATAAAAATATACTTATAAGACACACACACATATATATATATATATATATATATATACACACACGAAAGTCGACAAGAAACATAACTCCAAGTTATCGGTTTTAAAAAAAAATAATGTTTATCTAATCTTTATTATTTAATTTAAAAACCATAGAAATCCATTATAACAAAAACAAAAATGAAAACTGCCATTTCTGGGACTCGAACCAAGGTGGCCAGATGGTCCAGAGTTTAACGTGCACACACCCAGCCAACTGAGCTGGGCGTTTCAGTTGGTATTAAATGAAAACAATTTCTTTTATACAGAAAAACAATTCATCCCCAATTCTCCTATAAACCCTAACAATCTAAATCGATTAATCCGTTGGTGTGATGTTTAATTAACCTTAGGGTTAATGAAATATGATCATAAACGCATGTATTACATACATAAATTACCAGTAAAGACGATTAATTGGTGAAGAACGACGAACAGCCAGCCGCGGCCAAACACGACGGAGAAACAACAGCTGCAGCCCATGATAACAAAATTCGTCATTTGGGTTTGATTAGCGAGGTACATAAGGCAAGGCATACCAGTGTAATTGAATTGAAATCAACTGAATAATGATATTGGCTATTAAGAATAATGACGAGTTCGGTAAATAAGGTAACTCGTATATTGCAGATCGTGTTTTCCTAATTCAAAGCGTCGGTTTGTTCGTTTTAACCATAATTACGATTTACAATAATCATTTCCTTGTTTGAGATGAAGATTAGGGCTCAAGAAACCAAAACGGGTCTTCGAGTTAGCGAAATGGGTACGTTATATGGGTAAACAGATTCTGGGTTGGGATTAATAATATAATATATAACAGATTTTGCAAGATGGTCCTTGAACTTTAAGGTTGGGAACACAATTTGTTAAAACTCAAGTTTAGGGTATAAATTGTAGATAATCAAAAGTTCTTTTGGATAATAAATTAAATATAATAAAAGAAATAATAAAACATTATTAACTCATAAATGAATGTTTCGTTGATTAAAATGCCCGAAAACGAAAACGGTTGTATTGGATATAGAATATATTAGCTTGGAAACCCGAGTTGTTACAGTCTCTCCTACTTTAGGGAATTTCGTCCTGAAATTAAAGAATACTATAATAACACCATTAAATTAAAAGGAATTTTTTTTAAATTTTTATCATAACACGAACCTTGAGTAGTCAAAACAACGCTTCAAATGAAAATCCGATAAGGACACTTATATATAGGATGTACCAGCGGCGTATCCACCATGTCCTTATCTTCTCTACATTTGTATCGTTATCCAACTATTTTCAATTCTATATTATAACACACAATTGCACTCGTTATGATTTCCATGCGAGGACTTTGATAATTATGTAGGCCTCCATAATTACTTAGTCGTCGGATGGTCTACATAACTCGTCCCATCGTGTGGGTTACAAAACATTTGAAAGACATGATTTTTAGAGAAAAACAAGAATCTTAATATGTTTGGGTGATAAATAGAAGATAGTCATTGTGAAAAATATTGCTAAAATTGAATTGAAATCTTGGATTGATTTTTAATCTAATATTAAAGTTTCTAAAACAACATTTGATAAAAGTTATAAATCTTAGGAGTTTGAAAAGGGAAGGATTTCTTAAGGTTGAGAGTGAAACAAGTTGGGATAAATGAGCAAAAGATAAACTAAGAGTACAGTGTTATAAGCGGTTGTCATTTGAAAAGATAGATTTTATCGTATGAGTATAATCACTTAAAATTAATGAATTATTAGAGTTGAAGTAGTTTAAATCCAAAAAAAAAGAATAAAGATTTGGTATGATGTATGAAAACGATAAAATATGTTTAGATAAAGATGACAAAAATATCTTCTTTGATAAACTTAGTTATGATTGATTTGATATATCTGATTTAAAATAACTTGATTAATTAGATCTATAAAAACTTGAATAATTGAAGTTGATTGAATTGAAGTATTTTGATTAGGTTGCAAAGTAAGGTAAAATAAGTTTGGATATTTTGAGCATAATGAACGTGATTGAATCGAGAACACACATGGCGTGGATGATTAGGGTTTTCCATAGTTGCAGCAGTTACAGGTAACAAGGTATAAAGTTTGAGCAAACGTTGAAGCATAGGTTTTAGAATTAGATGGCATAGACCGTTGTGGAACATCTTGTAGTACGTGGCAAGTATGAACAAGATAACCGAACGATTACATCGGGTACAAAACGATATGAGGATTGGATTGAATTGAATAGTGATAGTTGCAAGTGAAGCGTAACAAGTGGAATTTGACTTAACGTGTCTTGTTTGAGACGCTAAGATTTTGTTGAGATTGATTGTTAATTTTGATTGACAGCATGTAGTTGATGTTTAGACTTGCGTTTATTATGAGAATGAGTAGGGGTAAATAAATTGAATATATTAGCGAAAAAGTTAATGAACAAGATTGCATTTATGTTTTGAAAATTGAGTTGGTATTTTAGAGATCGCGGGAGCTATCTACTTGACTAACATGTGGCCGTGAAGTGGTTATATAAAATAAATGATTGATGTTGTTTGATGTTGAGAAAACATTCTTTGATTAATAAAGATATGATTTAATGAGAAGGTTGGATAGTTGTGTAGATTTCATATGAGTTATTGTGTAAAACGAAACTTAAATATGTTATGTTGATGTTCATTCACAACTTAAGGATAAGTTAGAATTTAAATTGATAATCAATGAGTTGATTTGATGAGAGAAAAGTTTTATAAAAGTTTAATATGTTTTCAACAAATTAGAATTTAAGGTTGAATGCTTGAAATATGTTTAATAAGTTATACATGTGATACCAAGAGTATAAGAAAGCCATTTGATTCTTAAATTGTGCGATAATATTTAAATTAATTGAGGTATTATATGATAATAATGTGATAAGATGAATAAGTGAAACCGATTTCAATGAGTGTAAATTGTTTTGTTTGGCTCGTGATAATCGAATCCAGATAAACAAAGAATTTGTATCCGATCAGGGAATAAAAATGTTTTCAGTGTATGAGTAGATCGAATCAATAAATCTTGATTTAAAAATGATTTAGTAAATAAGGAATTGAATAATTTAATAATAGAATAATAGGATAATTGAATAGTTAAATCAAATCATAAATTGTTTCGTATAAAATTAAACAAATAAAAAATTAACGAGTGTTCTTCGAGGTGTTGGGTTTCCCATGAGCTTTCCATGGAATTTTGTTACCCCCAACTTATTAGCATACCAAAACCAAAACAAATGAGTGAGATGGCCTCCCACGAGCGTTACATGGCAATTTGAATGACCCAACTCAATTAACGCATTAACGAATCAATTAAGTTTGTCGGCCCATGAGCGTTACATGGCGATTTGACCGACCAAACTAAATAACGAATAAATGAACTCAAGCATAAGTGGTTCAAACATCTAGTGTATCACCACGGATGATAATGTTCCAACAAAATATTGCAAATATAACAAATTGTGCAAATGTACAGTCGGCGTGTCCATACCGTCCCATGGGTTTTACTGTAAGGCCCCGTTACCGGTAGCCCTACTTTCGTGTTGGATTTACTCATAAACACAGTTCTAAATATCAGAGTTAATTAAAACATTTACGCGGAATATAAAACTTTCATAAAACATTACATAATTCATAACTTGTCTCAAAACATCCTTTGTCTTTCAACATTAAAGCATTAAAATTAAAACATCATAAGTCTTCAGATGTCAGACTCTTGTTCAGTGCCATGTGTCTCCTCAAGCGAGCTGCCTCATCCTACTCACCTGCGTGCATACTAAAAGTCAGCTACGCTGAGTGAGTTCTAGATAATCACATAATCATACCATTCACATAACATTATATTCTT
Organism: Bidens hawaiensis; assembly: GCF_021521415.1. NCBI lineage: Eukaryota > Viridiplantae > Streptophyta > Magnoliopsida > Asterales > Asteraceae > Bidens > Bidens hawaiensis. The sequence goes on along the minus strand of NW_027497945.1, from coordinate 94,494 downwards.
TCATTCATACTTTCATACTTTCATACTTTCTTACTTTCTTACTTTCATACTTTCTTACTTTCTTACTTTCTTTTGTATTAACTTACCTTCATATCTTACGTTATAAAGAGCATTACGCCCTACATTCCTCGAGTATTATTAGGGCTCGGTACCCTCCTTCCTCGAGTATTATTAGGGCTCGGTACCCTCCTTCCTCGAGTATTATTAGGACTCGGTACCCTATTTCCTCGAGTATTATTAGGGCTCGGTTTCCCTCTTTCCACGAGTATTATTAGGGCTCGGTTTCCCTCTTTCCTCGAATATTAGTAGGGTTCGGTTCCCTAGTTCTCGAATATTAGTAGGGTTCGATTCCCTCTTCGTTACCATACAACCATACATCATACCTCGAGTATTATTAGGGCTCGGTACCCTTTTCGTAACCATACAACCATGCAACCGTCATTTCCTTCTTTTATTAACTTTATCACGTTCATACACATAAGCATACATATCATACTTACCTAACACATAGCGTTACAACCTGACAGTACGTGCAATATCCGAAGATCGTTCACGTACCATCAAGCAATCATTTCTACATATCATATCATTCACATAAGGCATACACTTATCTCTTAGGATAAGCGTATTAACAAACATATCGAGTATGCACACAGCCCCGAAAACATAACACATAATTGGGGCTAGAAACTCACCTGAACAGGGTTACGTTCACCGTTAATCGTAATCCCTTTCTTCAGTTGTGCACGGCTGACTGTATAACAAGTATACGTATCAATTAACTATCACTTCTCATAATGTATTTCTATCTTTATATAACCCACAACGAACGGGGGTCCGGGTGCAGCGCCCCTGGCAGCGGGGTCTAGTGGCGGCAGCCCCTAGCTGGGTCCAAGGGGCAGAGCCCCTGGCTGGGGTCGAGCTGCCAGGTCAGCTTGGAAAAATTTTATTTCCATTAACTGTCTTAACACATTTTTCATTAGGTTTTTAATTTATTTTCTAATCGAACTTGGCTTTAGGCGAAGTTAAACCTTAGGCGAACTTAGCTTTAGGCGAAGTTAAACCTTAGGCGAACTTAGCTTTAGGCGAAGTTGTCATCAGGCGAACTTGGCTTTAGGCAAAGTTAAGCCTCAGGCGAACTTAGCTCTAGGCAAAGTTGTCATCAGGCGAAATTAGCTTTAGGCGAAGCTGCCATCAGGCGAACTTAGCTTTAGGCGAAGTTGTCATCAGGCGAACTTGGCTTTAGGCGAAGTTAAGCCTCAGGCGAACTTAGCTCTAGGCGAAGTTGTCATCAGGCGAACTTAGCTTTAGGCGAAGTTGCCATCAGGCGAACTTAGCTTTAGGCGAAGTTGCCATCAGGCGAACTTAGCTTGCAGGCGAAGTTCATCAGGCGAACTTGGCTTGCAGGCGAAGTTCATCGCTTTGAAGGCGAAGTTGCCCAGATAGCCGCAGTTTCGGTTTCTGTCCAACATTTCGAGCGATTTTAACACCCTTGTTACGGTTCAACATCACCCACTACGCTTCCCGACCATTTTCGGTCGTTTATACACTAAAAGCTCGGATCTTTAAACTTCAAAGATCAAGAATCATACCTTTTTGAGCTTGTTTGGGTCTTGTTTATTTGCTTAATCACAACTAGTCTCTCTCTCTCACACTCTCGGATCTCGCCTCTCTCTTCCGGCCGCCGGCGGTTGAGGTGTGTGGTGTGTGTGTTTTGGAAGTGTTAGAGAGTATGGTAAAAATGAAGATATTTTGGGATTTTGGGGGTATTTATATCCCTGAAATCCCATTCTCATTTAACCCATCTCAATTAATCCAAGTCCAAGACCCGCTCCTTACCCGATATTAATTAATTACGCGAAATCACTAAACATAACTTCCTTTATTCATCATTAAAATTTTAGGATGTTACATTTACACCCGACTAGATATTTTAAAAAAATAATAAAACACAATAAAGGGTGTAACCGTTTAGCCGGTTACGTTAAACGCTTAAAATGTCGGTCGCCTGACAATTCCCACAATGGCGGAGAATCTTGTCACACTCCCTAGTTCTAAACAAAAAAAAGCAAATACAAAGCTAAGAAATTCTCGAAAGTTTCCAACAATAAAAGTCAATTTAATAAATTCAAATAGAAATATTCTGAGGTTGAGGCATAGCCTCATAGTTATAAAATATATTTTGAGAATGAGACATAGTCTCGGAGCAATAAAATATTTTGAGAGTGAAGCATAGCTTCGGAGTAGTGTGTGCATGAAAATAAAGTAAACAATTAACTAAGTAGTTAAATAAGTATTTAATCTAACAAGAAATTTCGTAAGCTGTAAACAATCAAATAGAATACATCAGGTAAACAAATAAGCACGTATGGGATTCCTAAGCATGTTATTAAGGCATCACTAATGACCTATCTTAAACCTTCGGCTCTGATACCAATCTGTCACACCCCAACCTAAGGCGGAAATGTCGGGGCGTGAGCTGATTGTCACAGCTCACAAGGTTACTATCATGAAATTATAAAGCGAGAATATCTAATTAATTTATTTTATTATCAAACAACATTCATATACAACAAAAATAAAGAAAATTACAAATACAAAACCAACTATTCTTGTATATGTTTTATCCTAAAGTCATCTCTATGTGAGATTCAGTTCGATAAGCAATCCAAATCTATATACCTACAAATGCGTACAAAATATATGTTTGTCAACAACACATGTTGAGTGAGTAGATCACCAGTTTTGATACAAACAAAAATGGTAATAATATATCATGATATAAGTGAATAAAAATAGGCAAAACTGTTATATGTGAGTATAACCAATTAAACCATAGCACATACATAAACAATTAACCATAAAGAAAGGGCTAAACCGTTGCCATGCGAATAGGCATTGGTTACCAAAAAAGAGGTGTCGGTGAAACCATTGCCAATGCGATCGGGCTCCGGCCACTACAACAGTCGTATGATCATACTATAATGAGATTATGTTGGACCTCTCGAATGCGATTCAAGTAAGCAAGTAAGCAAATAGCAAGTAACAGGCAATCATTCAATTGATACACAGCACAAAGATCACAGTTTGCGTTTGAGAAATAATATGATAAATAATATGATAAATGGTACGCAAGTGTCCCCAAAACATATGAAAACAAGTAAAATAGGGGAGTGATTACTTACCTGATCGGATGAACGAAATATAAGTGATGATATGAGAAAGATAAATCCTTCGGGATATACCGTCAAGGATTCCTAGTTAAATAATGGTAATAAAATTAGTATAAAGATATATCCTGATTTAATGAATTAAGATTTTGATATGATTTGAGTTATGTTTAGGGATTATAACGGTTATTGATTTATCGATTGAAGTCTATGGTTATTGTTATAGAGAAATCATTAGTTTAAATAAATAAATATGGGTTGAATATCTATAAGATTATTTAAATAATATTTAACTAAATATAAAGCAATTATAATTGTGTACATATAAAAATATAACTTGTAATATATTAATTAATCTAAGAGAAACGTTAAATTATATATTCGTCACATAACATATATATCTTGGGCTATTCAAGAAAATCAAATTTTATAAATATAATTAATACGTTTAAAATACAATTGTTATAATTTTAAAAGAATGAAACATACATACATTTATATATATATATACAATATTTTATATATAAAACTCATATAAGCAAAGTTATAAAGATGTCCAACGACAGGGAAACTCCAATAATGATGTCGGGTACAAATAACTATGATCTATTATTATATAAAAATATACTTATAAGACATATATATATATATATATATATATACACGAAAGTCGACAAGAAACATAACTCCAAGTTATCGGTTTTAAAAAAAATAATGTTTATCTAATCTTTATTATTTAATTTATAAACCATAGAAATCCATTATAACAAAAACAAAAATGAAAACTGCCATTTCTGGGACTCGAACCAAGGTGGCCAGATGGTCCAGAGTTTAACGTGCACACACCCAGCCAACTGAGCTGGGCGTTTCAGTTAGTATTAAATGAAAACAATTTCTTTTATACAGAAAAACAATTCATCCCCAATTCTCCTATAAACCCTAACAATCTAAATCGATTAATCCGTTGGTGTGATGTTTAATTAACCTTAGGGTTAATGAAATTTGATCATAAACGCATGTATTACATACATAAATTACTGGTAAATACGATTAATTTGTGAAGAACGACGAACAGCCAGCCGCGGCCAAACACGACGGAGAAACAACAGCTGCAGCCCATGATAACAAAATTCGTCATTTGGGTTTGATTAGCGAGGTACATAAGGCAAGGCATACCAGTGTAATTGAATTGAAATCAACTGAATAATGATATTGGCTATTAAGAATAATGACGAGTTCGGTAAATAAGGTAACTCGTATATTGCAGATCGTTTTTTTCTAATTCAAAACGTCGGTTTGTTCGTTTTAACCATAAGTACGATTTACAATAATCATTTCCTTGTTTGAGACGAAGATTAGGGCTCAAGAAACCAAAACGGGTCTTCGAGTTTGCGAAATGGGTACGTTATACGGGTAAACGGATTCTGGGTTGGGATTAATAATATAATATATAACAGATTTTGCAAGATGGTCCTTGAACTTTAAGGTTGGGAACACAATTGGTTAAAACTCAAGTTTAGGGTATAAATTGTAGATAGTCAAAATTTCTTTTGGATAATAAATTAAATAATAAAAAAATAATAAAACATTATTAACTCGTAAATGAATGTTTCGTTGATTAAAATGCCCGAAAACGAAAACGTTTGTATTGGATATAGAACATATTAGTTCGGAAACCCGAGTTGTTACAAACCAGTATGGGTAACCTTTGAAATCGGGATCGGTTAACGGGGTTTAGATTTGAACACAAAGCGGTTGGAACCGTGAGTAGCCAAGTTGTATAGGTAAGACAACTCCGACAAGCTGAACTCAACACATTCTTCATCGATAATCTTCAGCAGCGTGAAGTACCCTCCATAACATGGGCATTGCTTGGATGTAGCTGATTCCGGTCAGAGTAAAAAAGCTTTGGGTGAAGCTAGGAAAAGGGTATCGATAGCCTATTAGGAACGGTTGGGCTGGAAAGAAAACCCATGCCTCAGATATAGAATCGCTTCGTACCGTGGAATCGAAGGGGCGGAAGATAGTGTCGGCTGGAAAAAGTGGTTGAAGGTCATCGACTTCTGGATCAGTGAACTTGCATATCTCAGAAGAAGGGTTCGCGAGTATACCTTGTGACCGGAGTTCGTTCGGGCCAGATCAGCTGGAAGAAGAATAAGAGATAGAGAATGTCGACATTATTAAGAAAAAGAAAATGAAAAGAAAAGAAAGAAGGATACGTGTTTGACTGCTGGGATGTGTGGTTATATGGATTACAACGATCACATATATAGGCGACTAATAATAAGGGTTAGGGATAATAATTATATCTGACACAAGTCTAATCGTATTACTTTTTGTAGGAAATATAAATTTGAAAATGATAGCTGTTATCCATAAACACCCGCCATTTTGGGGACAATTGTTAGGGCATAGATCTTATGCTGGTGATACTTTATCCTTATGCAGCTTATGGATCATTTATCCTTGAGATTTGTTTCAGGTTGCGAAGGATCAAGGATCCTCGGTATTACTTGTTTACTAACGATTGTGTTTGAGTGGTGTTGTGATTAATAGGTATAACGTCTATAAGACCTGGTCTACCTATTTACTCGCTACTTGAATCATTCAGCACGTGGTCAAAAGGCATGGACTAAGCTAGTGGGAGAGTGGCGGATTAGTAGGACTTTTAGTTATATATATTTTTTGTTTATAACGAGTTTATGATCAGCTAGGTTATTCACTTGTCTTTTCACACACACATTAGTCATTTTAGAACTCTCTCTAGCGGTGCACACACACATAGAAATCATTGTATTACTGATCATAATCTCCACCATTGTAATCCGATTTTTTATTAATAAAACTTGTGATAGACGATTTGTCATCACCCGGGGTTTTTGTGCCGGTGATCCGACCAAGATCAAGGGCTTTTCCTCGCAACAAATTATTGTGTTCTTGCTCTTATTCGTTTCATAATTGTTATTATCATTCAAGCACTAGACCTCACTTTACAAATTTGGTTACATTATCCTTGATTGATTTTTGACCAAAACAAACACCATATGTTTTATCAAATTAAGTTGGTTAACATATATAGTTCTAAATATTTATTAACTTGACATTAAACCGAAAGGTTTGTCGCATACTGTTTTATATTTAAATTTATAAATTAAATTAATTATGAATTGTTTATGTCACTATTTATAAATCGTTTTACCATTCTTTTGCAAAAATACATGCATTTTCTTCAACAATTTACATTAAGCAAAACCTCCCAAAACAATCTCAATTCGTTATTAAAAACCTAGAATTTCTATTAGACAGTTTTCTTGTATTCATTAAACTCATTATACATTATATTATACATATGTTTGTGTTAGAATAATCCGTGCACATGATTCTTTGTGTCATTATTCATCTAGCTCGTCTATAACTTAGCCATTACCGCACTAAATCAAGATGAGTTTTCATACGCCCTTTTTAATTTGTACATATTTTGGGGTGTAGCATGTATGCCTATTATCGAGTCCACATTCATTTCATTTTTATCTCATTATTACAAATCATTCACAATTATGTTGTTGCATGTTTATTTCGGTGTATGTGTTTATACTGCATGCTACGTTCTCAAATTACAGGCTATGTGTTTACAGTTTTAATGGTGGTGGTTGCTCATACTCGATATGTTCATTCTCGATAGTGAACACGCATCCCCGCTCGATTTCAATAACGAACCCACGGGTCCATTCTCAATAATGTATAACCTTATTTGTTACATACTCATGTACTTAGTTTTATTCATTCAATGACTTGTGGATTACATCTCTTCACAATACTATATATTATAAACTTATGATTACTCGCCAGCATTTTTATTGACAATTTATTTTCATACATGCTACAGGTTTTTACAAGTGATACTTATGCAAGACTTGAAGACATTTAGTAGACCTTTAGGATATATTGAGTTAATGATTTGCGTGTATTATTCATTACTTGTCCTATTATTTCAACCCACCTAATTCTTACACAAGGTAAACTGTATGTCGGTTACGAAGAGCCAAGAGTATATATTGACTTAAAATACTATTTTAAATAAAGAAAGTAAAGTTACCAACACAAGAAATGTTCCTTATAATAAATTATTTGGAATTTAATTTCAAATACTATTTTAAATGTTCTTTAAAATACTATTTTAAATAAGGAAGGTTAAGAAGTCTTTTTTATTAATGTTTTTTTATTAATTTTAGAATTTAATTTCAATATTCGTAACTTAATGTATGCAAATAGTATATTTTATTTGCTCATTTCAAGTAATATTTTACTTTAACGATGATTTAATAATCTAATTTTATACACCTACGAATACATTAATCTACTAAAAAACAAAATTTTAATTGTTTTATTCTAAGAATTTTTTTTCACAACTCTTCATTCCTCCCATTTAATTTAATTAGAAATATATGTGTATGTGTGCGCGCGTACGTATGTGTGTGTAAATTTATCTATTAATACAAAATTTTATACGTATTCAAATAAATAAACATATATGTTTACTTGACGATTTTTCTAATTTTCACCCGTGTAATACACGGGTTAATAACCTCGTATATCATTAGGTAATTAAAGATTTGTTATTGATGATTCCGACCACGGTAATACTAAGATGGCTCAAGAACAAATGATTAAATTCATAGGCTTTTGAACCAGAAGCTTTAATCGACATGCCTGACGCTTACAATTCTTCTTTGAAACATAATCAACTAACTAACAATAAACCTCTACTCCTCAGCCATTTATGCTAAACAGATAACTTAGGGATGTAAGAATTGAAAGCATGTTTGGAATTGAGTTTGAAAAATGTTTATTAGCTTCTTCAAAATGTCATTTTAAAAAGCTATGATTTGAGGTTTTTTACGCCCTACTTGCGGTGCGCGCATATAATGTATATATGTGTGAACCCTCGGGTGGGCAAAAGTAAAATTGCACTAATTTTGACGTTATTTTACTAATCTCGTGAAAATAACGTTAAAAGTGGCGGAAGGTTAATCAGGCATCATGTGGTGGCGTTGATAGCCGAAAGACAAGGGCACATGCACCGATCAGCCGGTGTCCCGATGATTGAGTGCTATGTGCCCTATGTCCAAGGCTTGATGCAAAACTACTATCGAGCCGGGGGTCTCACCGGAAGCAGCCTCTCTATCCCTATGGGATAGAGGTAAGGCTGTCTACATCTTACCCTCCTCAGACCCTACCATAGCATTGCTATTGGTGGGATATACTGAGTACGATGATGATGATGATGATGATGATGATGATGATGATGATGATGATTTGAGGTTTTTGAAAAAGCACTTTTTAACAATTTCAAAAAGCTAAAATAGGAAAGTTTTTTTATGATAACATATTTAAACTTATTGGCTTTTTTAAAACAACAATAAGTCAATAAGCATTTTTAAAACTCAATCCCAAACATGCTCTGAAATAACAAAAATAGGAAAGGTGAAATATTAACAATAATAAAAGATAACGAAATCTTGGATTCAAATAGGAATAGCTTGTTACACATACTACGTCTCCATTCTTGGGGTAGAGTCGGGTTGTCCTGTTGAAATAGATGCTACCGTATCAGCTATATAATTAGAAATTATACACCAAAATACTTAGCTGAAGTATATATTTTGAATAAATAGCAAACAAATCAAAAGATTTTAAACATTACACATTAAACATATAAACAAACAAACGTTAAGAACATCTGTTACTCGATAAAAATTGATACACGCTTTCATATTACATCTGTTACTCGATGAAATTTGATACACGCTTTCATATTAATCTTCAATTGTCATGCCATTATAGGCTGTGAAACCAAAGTTATTTGCATCTTATTATCTAATAAACATTTTGGCGAATCACAAATCTGTTACGGTCGTTCTTGCATATTTTACTTTTTGGCACCACATTCCTTTGAGCAACTTTTTTCGCATCCATCATAACTGCTTGAGCATACAACAATAGAACCACCACATACACAACACCACTCTACGTTGAAACCTGGAATCTTATTCTCCTTGCAAAGGAACGAGCCAAGTTTGCCTGACGAGTTTAAGGCACCCACTTCATGTCTTTGGTTGATCCCGATTCTTGTGCCTGCATATATACAAGTTAAGAAATATTAGTCAATTGAATTATGACAATTATGTGATCTTATTCATTTGTTTGGTGTGAGAGAGAAAATAAACATGCTAAACTTACAATCAATAACTGAAACCAAAACTAGATTGAATGTAATAAAATTTACAATAGCGAGATTCGACATCCTTGTGTGTGTGTTTCTTTCTTTTGTTTGGATTGTAAGTGAAGTATACAAAGGTTGTCCAACTACAGACGGGATGAAGAGTATTTAAAGGTAGTAAATTTTGATTTTGTAGCTTAAATTAATCATATATATAAGGTAAGTCTCAATCCTAACAAACTTAAGAGTATACAAAGGAAATCATAATATTTTACATTAACATTTTGCATCTATACTAAATACAATATCGTTGACTAAGAGCAAGAATATCCTCATATTTATATATCTTTATATGAGACCTTGAAAATCAAATTACGATTCGAGAAGAATGATAAGTTGATAACTAGTGCCGGTCAATTTGAATAGAAAATCCCACTACAAAGGGGGCTATAGCGACCACAAACAGGTTATACAGTGATGACAATAGTCGTCGCAATAGCTCTTATCTGTTGTAGTACACTACACACTGACTCTTGGATTTTCGAATATGGATACTTAATGAAAAATGATCTTTCTAGTAAAGTTTTATTTCTTTCTATTTTTGTGTTCTTAAAAATAAAATAACAAAAAGATTTACGGTACTTGAGAAGAGTGTTGTTTTACATGTGATTATGTTGTTTTAGGGCAGTTAAGAACGTAAATGAACGCTCAAAAAAAATGATGCACACTCACTGTAAATGATAAAACCTATGAGGAACGACTGGCGAATGAAGCAAAACCGGATGGAGGCGGTGGTAAACAAGAACAGTTACTATACACATACGAAGAAACCTTTATTTATTAATCAAGACTCGTGAATACAAATGTTACACCTGATTAGAATTATCCGGCTTCATCGTTGTCTCCTTTAGACATGTAACCGGTTTCCGAGATCACAGCATAATGGTTAGCTGAATACTTTTTATAATTATCAAACCAATTATATCAAGAATTGATAAGGCATTATAGACATTACGCATTTAGTGATTTAGAAACACAAATTAATGAACCAACCAAACAAACAAACGTAAAGAACATCTAATAAGAACTGTTACTCGATAAAAATGGCATACACTTTCATATAAATTTTCAATTATCGTGCCACTTTAGGCTGTGAAAGCAAAGTTACTTAGAGCTCATTATCTTATAAAACATATAGCCGAAACACAAATTTATTACGGGCATCTTGCATATTTTACTTTTTGGCACCACAATAGTTTGAGCAACTTGTTTCGCATGCTTCATAACTGTCAGCGCATGCGGCAACAGAACCATCACATGTACAACACCACTCAACTTTGGAACCAGGGTCCCCATGTTCCTTGCAAACGAACGAGCCAATTTTGCTTGCCGAGTTTAAAACACCAGCTTCATGTATTTGATTACTCTCGATTCTTGAGCCTGCACGCAAGTTAAGAAATATCAATCAGTTGAACTACAACAATTATGTGATATTTATTATTCCTATGTATGTTGTGATAGAGAGAAAACAAACATGTTGAACTTACAATCAATAAATGAGATGAAAACCAGATTGAAGATTGTAAAATATGCGATGGCGAGCTTCAACATGCTTGTGTATGTGTTCTGATTATTTCGTTTGATTGTAAGTTAAGTATTCAAAGGTTGTCCAACTGTAAATGGGATGAAGAGAATTTATAGGTAGTGAATTTTGATTTTTGGGTTAGTTTTGGAATTCAAAAATTAAGTATAGAGATTAAGGTAATTAATGATTCCTTTGTAACTTATAATGTTAATTATTATTTAATAACTTTTTTTTATTATAATGATCTCTTATTTATAACCATAACCTTCTGGTTTATTACATGATTTAATGACAGTTATGGTTTTTATTAATCGGTTATGATGTATATTGACATTGAAGGAATATAAAACGTAAATCTAACTTAGCATTTGTTGCTTGCATTGTTTGGGTTCAAAATGTGTTACATATTTGTCAATTTCAACAAACATAAACTCTTTCTATATTTATATCTTTATGAGACCTTTTTTTTTCCATTGAATTTTTTCTGCAGCTATTTTATATAATTTACTATAAAACGATTACAATAAAGTAGCAGGCAAACGGACAATTTTATTTATTAGTGTTCTAATAAATAAAATTAGTGCTCTAAAGGGTAGGAGAAAATCTAAGTTACGGTAGGAGAAAAACGATAATTATATTTATTAGTGCTCTAAATTTTAGATTAAAAAATACAACTACAAAACTACAAAAATGTTTACATTTCTCTTAGGTTGTCTCTGATAATGCGTGAACGCTTAGAGGCGGGCCCCCGGTGCGGGCTTAGAAAGTGGACCCCTAATACTGTAGTTAACTGTTTAAACCAATGTTTTCAGACCCGGTCCGAATGTCGACCCAGACGTCTTACCGGGTCAAAGGTCGGACCAACCTGTGAGGGCGGACCGGTGTGACCCAGATGACGCCATGAACAATTTAAATATATATTTATCTATATATATAAATCATATACATATAAAAAATAATAATAACCAAAATTATAATAATAGCAAACTTTAATGTTTATTTATGTTTCATACGTTGCTTTTTGAATATACTATTAAAATAATAGAGTTTAAGTCAACATTGTCTTTTCCTATTGGTCTATTCTTAACCTTTCCATTCGTATCTACCACTTCTCTATTTTTCATGTGAATAAAATAATTCTAAAATAAATTAAAATATTAGACAACTCATTCCTATTAAATGATTATTAATTTCTATTAATTAATTTATATTATTTTCCATTCAAATCAAATTAAATTTTGATTAAATGTGTTAAAAACAAAACATTAAAACTCAATTACTATATTTCCTAATTTTCTTCTATATTTCAAGCTATTTCAAAATCCATAATTTTATGATATAAATAAATTACATATACTACTTATGTATATATACTATAACATTCACACAATAATTCTCACACCATCACACCGGATTTAGCAAAATCGTATTTGTTTTTTTGTAAGGTATATTTTTTTTGTCGTGCTTATATAATTCATTTTTTACTTGTTTGGTTCAAACAATAACTGTTCAAAAATTAATAGTTTGTTTATTTAATTTGTCACAACCAGAAAGATGGAGCCAACAAGCATTACAATGTTGAACCAGTTGGATATGCTTAACAATGATTTTGTCTTCAGGGTTTGTATTTTGAAACTATGACGTCTTAAGCTCAATAACAAACCCGAAGAAGATTGGTCGATGGAGATGATTTTGCAAGACGAAATGGTATTGTTACATAAAAATAAATAGCTTACCATAATCCGGACTACTACTTTTATTCCAAATTACATATTCATTAATTTTAGTATATTTTTTACACAATTTTGTAGTAATTATTGGATGGTGAATGTTTTTATATTTATTGGTTAAGTTTTCACCGATTTTGTACTAATACACATTTATATGTTTTTCCGGTAAGGTTATATCGTTTTCCAGTAATGTTTACATTTGTTCACATAATTCAAATATTCCATAATGAGTAATTTTATTGTAATCGTTTTATAGTAAATTATATAAAACTTCGATTTGATTTAAAAAAAAAAAATAGGTAATTTATTTATTATGTGATATTACTATTAATATTTGATTTTATCATTTAAGGTTATTGCCCCCAACCTGATATAATGGATTGAGGATTTGTAGACAAGATGTCTTATTTTTTGTTTAATGTTAATGTATATTTTTTGTTATTATTCATGTATTTATTTATTTTTCACAATTCATGTAATTTATTTGATTTTTATATAATCTGGAAATGAAATTTAATGATCATTCTATAAGACATTAAATTAGTTATAGTAAGATAATCAATCTTATATTGTTGTTGGTCAAATTCCAATTAAATCACTAATGTCAACGCAATTTAAAACATTATTATACTTTCTAATATTATCGTATTTAACATTTTAAAATAATACACATTTAATATGACATTTTAGAAATCAATTTTACCATTCAAATTCGGATTTTCATTATCAATATAAATTTTACAAAAATGTGATATATAGTTTGACTTCCACCAGTTATTCAAAAACTGAAATTTAACGAATTCAACCATTTCATAATTTTTCAATATTAATTCCTTAAATAAAAAAAATTATTTTTAATAACCATTTCTAAATATTTCAAGTTATTATGATTTTAATGTCAATTTCAACTAAATCTATTAATATATTTATTCCTAAACATCAAAAATAAAATATACAATAAAATGTACATTTATTTAGTTTGGTTTTATATAATACCTTTAATTTATGGTTAATATCCATAACTTATTTAAACCCTTATTTCTATTTTTTATATTTGATCGTTTTTTAGTTATGTCTAAATTTCAAGATTCATACCTTTAGTAAAACCCACATATTTTCTATAATCGATTAAATACGGAATTTTACAAATTAAATACAAAATTTTACAAATTGAATGTCAAAATTAATGTATAAAATAAACCCCCATTTTAATATTACAAAATAAAACAAATTTCATTTTTTTACATTTTAATATCAAAAGTTGACTAATTAACGAATTTGATATTAAATGTAATTATGTCAAAATTATTTATTAAAATACAATTGTACTTAATATTTTTTTGAAGTTTACTAATAATTTTTTTATTCATAAAGGTGAACTCTAGCATTGAATTTAATAGATCTAACAAAAAAGTTATTGAATGTTTCTTATACAAAAGTTAAAATGAAAATTCTTTTACAATAATTTGTATATTTATAGATTACAATTTTTATATAATTATATGTTTTTGTTCATATACACAGCATGTATTTTTTTCTTCATTCAAAATATAATTAACAAACACTACAATTATAAATGGTCAAATTTTAACAATATAATCTATTTGTAGTAGTATCTCAATCTTAGCAAACATTATTTGACCAGTTCTCATTGACATTTAAAATATTGTGATACTTTCCAATCTTAGAAAAGTTTACATTTTTTTATTTAACAATTTTATAATTATGTCTAAATGTCAATATGCATATGCCTAAAAATAACATCAACTGACTTCCTGAATTTCTATACCTTAAGCATTTTGTTATTTCATAATTATTACCAAATTAACTCACTTTATATTATTATAGTATTTTATAAAATAAAAAACCATTATTGTTAGAGTCACAAATCAATCTTCGTTTTATATCAATAATAATCGTATTACCAAAATTATCGTTATATTAAATACAATTACTTAAAAAATTGATTCGTATTAATTATTTATTTATTTAGTAATTGTTACACTTTTAATTATGGTATCAAAATATATCAATACCTTATTCCTAACTATAAATAAAAAGTATTTTTAACTTTCAACTTATATTCGTTTAAATAAAATTAATTATAAAGTTTCTTTAATAGTTATCAACCTTATTCATATACATCATCTACTAATTTATGTTTTAATACGTATTTTAATCACTATTTTATTATACAAAATGATAATACCTTTTTGACCTAATATAAGTTTTGACTTCAAATCAATTCTTAAGTTGACAACATTAATTTACATTAAATCTTATATTTTTAAACACCTAAAAGAAATACATAAAATGATTTTAACATAATTGTCAAACAAATAGTGGTTCATAATAATAAAACACGTTTCCTCCTTAATTTATACATTTTCCCGAAAAATAACCATTAGTGAACATGAAATGTTTTATTAGTTTATTTATATTATTCCCATAATGAAAAAACATTTTTTGATTATTTCTATGTTTAAGTTTTAACAAAATTAAATTTCTATTTTATCACCACTAAATTAGCATGTACGAAATATGGCAAAAAGTTTAATATCCTGAGTAAATGCAATTTATCTATATGGGTAAAAATACAGCTATAAAGAAAACGGGTTAAACGGATACACATTGAAAAAAACATAAAAACAAAAAGCACAATCTATTAAAACAATATTAGATTATTATTATATGTATTCAATAATTATTTAACATAATTTATCCTTAAAGGAGTTATGAAAAAATTGATGAGAGAGCTTTGCCTAATTTTCTAAATGATATATTAGGAATCCACTATATGTCAACTATACTTGAATGAAAACTAATATGTTATTGAATATTGATTAAGACTTTATTTTGAAGATCAATTAATTATATTATTATCAAAGACTAAATTTAGATTTTAGATTGTCATAACAGTTTGTTTTGTAACATAATTTTATAAATACTTATAAAAGGAAATGTCTTAGATATTATTCATTTTTTAACATTGATGTGCAACAAATAATTAAATTAATGTGTAAATAAACACGGGTACTATCTTAGAGTAATAAACACTACGGTTATTGATGTGTAATGAATGTCTTAGATAAAGTTCATCTTTTGAATCAACATTGAGATAGAAGTTTTGTCGAATCGACGTGTAAAATTGTTTTGTTGATTTGGAGACTAATTTCTTTGTTTGCTTATTATTGTTCTCATGATATAAGTTATAAATATTTTAATTTTTCATTTATCTTTGTTAGTCTTTGTATGTTTTTGTATTTGATTCAAATAAGTTATGACGTCTTATAATTTGTGTAAAATTATCATTTATTTATAAATACAACATTTGTATTTCATTATTTATAAATACAACAATGCCATTATAGATATACCGGATGATCTTTTGATTGATTATTCATCCGATCCTATTTCTGATCCGATTGATTTTGTAAATCCAGCATTATTGGAAAATTTTAATGATATTTCATATTTTCAAGAAAGGGTCATACTTGCACCTTTAAATGAGGTTGTCCATGAAATTAATGACAAATTTATGTCTTTGTTTTCAAAGAAAAGGTTGAATATTTCAGTTCTGATAGTATAGACACATCTGATAATGTTGGTCTTGGTTTTGATCCAACATTACACTCACCGGATTTTCTAAATGGTGTAAAGATGTCTGGTATGCCTAATCATAGATTGGTTCTAAAAGTTGGTGTGTCAATAATGTTACTAAGGAATATTGATAAGAAGGACGGTTTATGCAACGGAACGAGATTACAAGTAATTAACTTGGGGAGGCGTTTTATCGAAGTAAATGTTATTTCAGGTACTAACATTGGCTTTTGCACTTATATAACTCGTAGTAGCCTAACTCCTTCAGATAAGAAACTGTCATTCAAATTAAAACGAAGACAGGCCCCTGTTACGGTTTATACCTGCGAGAACCGGTGTTTACACATGGTCAACTATATATGGCTTTATCATGAGTGAATAGTATAGACGATACAAATGTGGTTTTTAAGGAACTATTTAGTAATTTATGAAATTCTCATTTTGAAGTTTTAATTATTATCTGATAATTGTAAAATGGATGTTATTTTCGTTGAAAGTTATGTTTAATAATCTTTTATTTTGTTACTGGCATTATTAACAGTTATATATCATGTTGTCATCTCCACAAGTATATATGAAATTATGTTTTTCACTTTCATATTACGTTTGGATGTTACATGATTTATATTTTTCCACCTGTGGCGCCCACGGGTCAATAACCTAGTATGATTAATATTTGATAAATAAAGACATTAAATAAGCTTAGTTGATTAGCTCATGAGTAATTATTAAACTTTCTATCAAGGAAATGACTTAAGTTCGAATCCTATCATGCGCATTTCATTTTGTATTTAATCAAAAAGTGGGTTTTACCGGTCGACCCGTCGGGTCGTCGGGTCCGGGCCGACCGCCACCCGCAAAACACAGCCGGGTTTTTTAAAAACAGCCCAAATACCCTTACCAGGCCCGGTTCAGAGACCGGGTCCCGGTCGGACCGACCGGGTTTCAAAACCCAGGTTTAAACAATTGAGTTTTGATAATTGGGTTAATGAATAAGTAACAGGGCTTTTTATAAATGAGTTAATGAATAAACAATTAATTTTTTTTGCTGTCATTGTTTTTTAATTATTATTTTTATATGCATATTCTTTTAAAATTATATACAGGCTTTCGAGTAGTGGGTCATGTGTGGGTGCACACCCTGCACAAAGTCAGACAGAGACGAATCCAGAAAGTTTTGCTAGAGTGGTCACAAATTAAATATGGTAAAAAACGAGTCGGGTTAACAACAACATGGTCGGCTAACA
The DNA here is from genome assembly GCF_021521415.1 of Bidens hawaiensis. NCBI lineage: Eukaryota > Viridiplantae > Streptophyta > Magnoliopsida > Asterales > Asteraceae > Bidens > Bidens hawaiensis. The sequence continues at coordinate 76,942 of NW_027497945.1, read as the reverse complement.
ATTTTAGAGGTCCAGAGCGGAATGAATTTTTCGGACACATGAAAGAAAAAAAAATTGGTCTTTTTTCACACAACATTTTATGCAATTAAGTTGCATTTTGTTAAAAATTAAACCCAAAATAAAATAAAATAAGTTATAAATTAAACTATGAAAATAAAATAAAGTGTTAAATATTTAAACTTTAAATCAAATAAGTTTTAAATTAATAAGTAATAACTAAAAGGTGTAAAACAACTAAAAATCTTCAATTTAATATAATAAAGTTAATTATGGATTTTTTGCTAGCTTCGTTGATAGTAAATGTGTTAAATTAACACATTTATCAAAAGTGACAAATGTTATTAAAATCAACTGACAATATAAAAGTAATGTCAAGGTAATAAAATATATGATTTTATATAACCAATCATTTTCACTTGTCTTTCCCACACCTTTTCAATGTCTGCGCGCACCACCCTCGCTCCCATTGTCGGCGACTGGAAAACTTCGAACCAATAGTTTTGTTCTCCCGTCACTTTAAGTATTCAACCCTGTCATGGTAGCCTACGGTGGGCACCGACTGATTGTTGGCTCGTTCTATATGAAAACGTACCTTTAAAACAGCTTTCCGGCGGGCAAATCCTAGCCATAGATCTGCCCCTAAGGACTGAGGCGACTACATATATTTGTTTACGAAAACCTAGGTTACATAACATTTTTGCATGTTTGAAAAAGAAAGAGAACCCTAACTAATCCTAATAATAATAATAATAATAATAACAAACGAAAAATAAAATAAAAGAGTTGTATAACTCAAAGGAACCCGAAATTAAATCGGCTTCCAGGTCGTTAAATACGGTTCTAGTAGTAATAGCTTATTCTCTATTTTGTGAAGTACCATTGCATGTTTTTACAAGTTTTAAAAGTTTACATGTGTTACATGTTTTATAAGTTTTTCAAGTTACGTAGCTTTCCGGGTTGCATGTTCATAAGTTGGTTTGTAAGTTTATAAGATTAAGAGTTCTTGAGTTTTACAAGTTTGCTCTATGGAGTGTCTATTATGTTTTTATCTACCAAATGCTTGTTATGTGCTACTTTATAGAGCATCTGTTATGTGTACGTTGTTGTACGAAGTGTTTATTATTTGTTGCTATACCTAGTGTCAGTTTTGTGTTGCTCTTCAAAGTACGTAGTTGTTATATTTTGCTCAAGGAAGTGCATGTTCTATGCTCCTATATTCAAAGTGCCTATTATATGTTGCCCTACATAGTGCATGTGATATGTTTCTCCACGAAGGGCCTCTTTTATTTGTGATATATGTTAACATGTTTAACCCCAAGGATTTAGAACTTCATAACTTTTACATGTTTACAAGTTTCATATGTGTGCATATGATTTTTGTTATCCAGCGGCCACATAGTGTTATGCTCATTCGTGCTTTTGTGTTTTTGGTTTTTGGGTACGCTAGATTAGAATTGAAGTATTGAACCACAGGGAAATTTGACAGAAGGTGGAAGATATGTGATGACGTGGGTATCCTTACCCACCTACAAGCTTAATAATAGAAAAACAGCTTATAAGCAGGGAAGCATATGAACTAAAGAGGAGAAAGGAAAAGCTTCCAGACACGTGATGTGCTAAAAGTAGTCAAAAAATTATTAATTAAAATTATACTAATTTAGACACTAAGTAATACTCTAGACCCTTAAACTTAACTTAAACTACTAACCGGCAAGTGAACCGATCGACTCTAGTACAGCTAAGTAAGTCCAGATATCGAACCCACGAGACTCTTTAAATTACGAAATTAGCAAACAAGACTCAACTACAAGACACGACCACTACTAGAAAATTGGGCATTTGTGACTACAAGTTCGGTCGCAAAACGGTCACAATTGCTCTGTTGCGACCGCTTTGCAACGAAAACTGCAGTTGGAAAAATACACATCGCAAATGCTCTTTTGCGATTGTTTTGCGACCGCTATTACATTTGCAACTGACAAGTAGTCGCAGAATTTGCGACCAATGTTGCCGTCGCAAAAGTTGCCACCACTGCTTTCCGTCACAAAAGTTGCTACCACTACTGCCGTCTCAAAAGTTGCTACCACTGTTGTCATTGCAATAGTTGCGACTGATGCTGCAGTCACAGATCTTGCAACCACTCCAGCAGTTGCAATCTTGCGACCACTTGTTTGCAGCTGTTCTTCTATGCTACTATTTTCTGGTTGCATTGCAGTCACAATTTCTTTGCAAAAAAGAACTATTAAAAGAATAAATATATAAAAAAATATTTACAAATAATATATAGAAGCAACACCAATCATACAAAAATTCTATCAAAGATGCTCAATATTAACAAAGCTAACAAAAAAAAAAAATCACGTGTGCAGCCTCAGTTTGACCGGGCCTGTGACTGCCAAAGCACCATCAACCACCACAATTACACACGTCTGTGCCCGTTATCATCTGAAAACTAACTTTCACCCGGAACATTAGATTCGGGTTCATGAAACTATCTGCATTTGACATTGAACCTGAGAGCAACATGGTTGCTGCAACATACATGGTGTAGGCCATCACTGCAGCTGCTAAGGCTGTTCTTCTTGCATCACGTGTACAACCTCGATTTGACCGGGTCAGTGACTGCCAAAGCACCATCAACCGCCACTATTACACACGACCATGCCCATTTTCATCAACTAAAAAATAACTTTTGGTCTTGGGGTCATCCGGAACATTAGATTCGAGTTCATGAAACCATCTGTACTTGACATTGAACCCGAGAGCAACATGGTTTCTACAGCACACATGGTAGATGCCATCACTATAGCTGCGGGTGGGAGCGTATGACTGTGAGTCCTTTCATAGTGGGTACCAACAACAAATTGTAGATTTGTAAAACAGAGTGTTGAGCGAATGTTTATAGAGTAAATAGGAACAATCAACCCGACAATGGAATGAAAGAAAGGTATCAAAATACAACCTTGGCAACATATATGGCATCTTCAGTGTTTGGATTAATTATCTTTGTGCATCTTTGCTACCTGCTTGCAACAAGACAATTATTGTTATTAAGTGAACAAAAGAAATAAATCAGATTACATATAACAGAATTAGTTAGTCATTCAATATAGTATATGTTTGATGAGATGAATGATTATTAATAATTGAAATTACCGCATCTACGATTTCTATACCTGCGGTGACCGGTCATGATACCCCAACCAGCATGTTTAGACATTTTTACAGCTTCAATACTCTCGGTAATGGACCAATTTGGTTAACCTTAAAAAATCAACTAATTTCTAAAATGAGCCATCAATAATATCATATTAATCACTCATGTTACTCATGTACCTTAAGAAGAAGAGCATTGCATGTCTTCTCATCCACTGCCTTCTTAACTCTATCAGTGTAAATCATCAATTTTAGTATTAAATATAGGTTTGTTAAAAATGGGCAAATAGGTAAATAGTGGTGAAACTAACTGTGGGATTAGTGACCAAAAGAGATATGTTTTCATAGTACTGTCCCCACTTTAATATATAAGCATAATAAATCAAATTTAAAAGATTGTGCCACATACCTTTGATTCGTTATATGAAAATTTATAACATGTATCCTTGATCGTGCATACAACATATCAAAATAGAGGTCACCGATTTGTGGTCTTCTGAAGTTCCAGTTGACGCATCTTCATGGATTCTTTCTCAGAATGCGTCTTACCATTTTGTTACAAGTTACAACTTTGCTCGTGTGCACTCGTCTAGCATGATTCCTTTTCATTTATCATACCTATAAGATACAAACAAACTTATCAGTTTCAAACTAAAAAGAACCATAAGCAGTTTTAGCGTAGGTAATTTATCAGAATGTCTGACTCCTTTGAACATCATTTGAAAAACCTAAAGACCGAAGCAGTACACTAACTAGTTTACACTCAATAAATGGGTTTATCATCATCAGTCAAAAACAATATAATGATTCATGAAATCAACAGGTTGAATCCTTGTTTGAACATACGAGAATGCTACAACACACCTAGCACGAATCATATACCACAATCAACCTTCAAATTGAGTAACCTACCTAACCGTTGAGATGCTTTTGGAAAATCATGAGCTTTCATTACAATATTGGAACAAAATAGATGATACCAATATCTTGGTATGTTATATTTTTGCCTTATAGTTATTAAAAGGAGTTTATCCCATCAAGGGAACTTACATAGCCATTATACGTTTTTTCAGTCGCTTCGGTTTCTTTGATTGATAACATCTTCACAAAGGCAACACCATGCTATAACAATAAGAATGGTAATGCAACATTAATTTTGTATAACGGTAGCAAAAAAACAAGTATGTTAGATATAATGGAAAAAAAATTCATGAAGACAATGACAAAAAAAATGGATATAAGTTGCATTTTGATTTTTTAGTAGACAAGCAAAAGCTAAATAATGAGGTTTGAAGCAAATGAAAAAACCTGTTTAGAATCATCTGTCAAGCAATTATTTCAACCACTTCTATCAAAAGATAGGAACTTTATATACATTCTATGTATTTGTGACTTAAGAAAGTGCATTTTATTTTAAGGAATCTCGGTCTCTTTTCTTCGAAGATAACACAAGCATAAATGTAACCTAGTACCTGTTGAGGTTAACATATATTTTGTCACAGAATCTTAATCTTATCCAAAAGAAACACAAGTAATTTTACGGGTGTGCATGAATCGAGAAAACTAAATCAAAATAACTGAACTGAAACAAAAAAGGGTGGCTTGGTTTTATGTTTTCGTGAAAACCAAACTTTTAGTTTGGTTCCATTTTTGCGTGTAAATCGAACCAAACTTATAGATTTTTATTTTTTTTATCTCAGATTTTAAGTAAGTTACAATAGTCCAATATATAGTTCAACCCAAATATGTTAGCCCAATTGTATAACAATCAGTTATTAACTAACAAAAAAAAGTTAGTCCAAATTCATTATTTTTTGCCAATTTTTTTTTCTATACAAAATATTCAAACTGAAATGGCAAAACCAAATAAAATGTAACCGGGCCGAACCCAAACAAAAACCCGGCTGGTATTTGGATCCATAAAACAATTGTGAGATATTATTGGGTGCGTTTGTTTGTAAGTATGGTTAACCTATGCAGCTATGAACACGTCATAAACACAAGCTTGGTACAAAATGGCTTTAAAAGAAAACATATTTGAGCCAAAATATGAGTTTTAGTCAAGATAAGTTGTTTTGGAAATATAAATTTGGTTCATGTCAGATTCGATAGAGCTATGGGAACTAGCACATTAGATTACAATATCAAAACAATAATAATAAAAAGAAAAGTATATAATGTAACTATAGTTAAGTTCTAACTTATGCGTACTGCTGTCATAACATTAGTCAAACTAATTTTTATAATTTTTAATTTAACGGATTGTCACATTTCAAAATATGACTTATTGGGTTTACACATCGCTTACAGCATAAAACTTTATTAAGTTATTACATAATTCCATAATAAGTTGCAATACTCTTGTATAATGAAATTCCTTCTTCTCTGGAATGCCCTACTAGCCGCTTTATTAGATACCTAAGAGATGCTATCATAAAAATAATTATAAAAATACCTAATATATATATATATATATATATATATATATATATATATACACACTCATAACTAATTACTAATGCTTATATTATGATCGTACATACACCGTATCAAAATAGAGGTCACTGATAATATTAAAATTTTTATAGAGTAAAACTAAATTAATACCACACAGGGCTCTAGCCGATGAATTTAATATACATGAATACGATTTTAATAACTTAATATACTTAGATTTTAATTTTATAAATAATACTTTTATAATGCAAACAGAAGAAATTAGTCAAACTTTTAATTCAGATTATGATTTTGATGAAAATTATATTTCAGATGAAGACTTTAATTTTAGTGGATATGAATTCACTAATTCCGAATACTATTATGATGATACTGATTGGCAATACCCTTCATCGTAATGGAAAATAATAGTTTTAATAAACTAAAAGAAACAGAAAACTCTTTAAAAATAGATAGAGATATGATAGAATTACAAAAAACAATTATATTTTATGGAGATAAAATAATTTTTAAATTAGATACGATTATAGATTTATTAGAAGCAGCGTTCCCAAATAGAAAAAACAAAATAACCCCAAATAGATTTCAGGAACCTTTAGTTCAACTTTTACAAAATATGAAAATACCTAAAGAATATAAAAGAAATTAGAAATGAGCTCAGACGACTCTGAAAGCGAAGTTTACGTATCTCCTGAAATAGAAAATTTAATAACAAAGATAGGGGATATGGAATTAAATGATAATTTTATAAATATAAAGGCTAATGAGGAAAACTTTAATATTAATGATACTGAACAAACAAGCTCAAGTACAAATCCTAAAATTCCAATAAGAGATGAAACACGTAGGTCAGCACAAGGATATGCTGCTGTAAAATCAACAATAAAAAATGAAGATAATTATAAACCATACCAGAATATGAAAAATGAACCGATTAATCCCTTTGGAATATATTTAGACGTAGATTATATAAAAAATACGGAAGAAGCAATAGATAAATGGGAAACAGCTTTAAGAATAGCAGTTTCTGTTAATAGAATGGATATTGAAACACTTCAAGGATTCTTAGAAAGAACTTTAATAAATAGTGCTTTAAGATATTGGCAAAATTTACCTTTAGATATAAAGAAAACAATATTTGAACAAGATGAAATAATAGCAAACATAATAACAAGAGCAGTGGAAGCCTTTAGGTTAGAATTTTGTGGAGAAGGAAATATTATAAAAGACCCAGCAACTATCGAAAAATACTCAACAGCCTTAATAAGATTACAATTATGTGACATATGTGAAATAGATAGATATATTTGTGTATTTCAAGATTATTATTACCATATATATAATCAAGTACCGGATATGAATAGTTATTTAGCATTATTTTTTGCAAAAATACCAGACCCTTGGGGACAAAGATTAATAAAAACTTATAATCCTGTGAAATAGATAGATATATTTGTGTATTTCAAGATTATTATTACCATATATATAATCAAGTACCGGATATGAATAGTTATTTAGCATTATTTTTTGCAAAAATACCATACCCTTGGGGACAAAGATTAATAAAAACTTATAATCCAGGAACAGCTGATACGTTAGGAAAAAGAATAACTCATGTTAGAGATAAATTAAGTGAATGGTGCGGAAATGCTATATTAGCTAAATTAAGCAAGGGATTAAAAAGAAAAATATCTTTATGTTGTAGTAGTCCAAAAATGCCTTTAATGATTGGATGTGATAGTTCATATTATTATGGAAAGATAAAAAGAAAATATAAGAAAAGAACTCATTTTAGAAAAAGATATTTTAAAAAGCGTAAAACAAAATACTATAAGAGAAAGGGATATAAGAAGACGTTTAAGCCTACTTATAAAAGAAAACGATGTCCTAAGGAATGTAAATGTTATTTCTGTCATGAAAAAGGTCATTATGCAAATGAATGTCCAAAAAAGTTTAAAAAGAATCTTAAAATATTTGAAATAGACGAGGATATAGGAAAAATGATCGAAGAAGGAGATTTTATACCAATAAATGATTTTCAAGAAATAGACTCTGATGAAAGTATATTTATTTTAACTGAAACAGAATATACGTCATCTGAAGATGAATAGATTGGATACAGCCTCTAGTAGTAAAATAAATAATAACATAATCGATTGTCAAAATAAACAATTAGGAGAATATAAACAAGAAATTTTAATAGATAAGAAAAAGCTTAAGCAAATACAAATGAAAATTTTTCGTTATCAAACTATTCAGGATTTAAATTGAATACTTTACAAAGATTAGGAATAAGACCTAGAGATCATCATTTATATTATGGATTAAACATTCAAGAAAGGGCTCTAGATATTAATATAACATCCAATAAAGTTATGATACCTTTGTTATCTAAAAAGGATATTCAAGAAAAAATACAAAAGGTAAGACCAGAAATAAGAAATACTTTAGGATGGGTTCACGTTGGAGCCATCCAAATAATAATAAAATCCACATTTAAAGAAGGTATAGATACTCCTATAGAATTAGCAATCATGGACAATAGGATCCAAAATAGAGAAGAAGCGTGTCTTGGAATATTAAGAGGAAATTTACAATATGGAAAACTTAAATTTAATATTTATCCAAGAATTTCCTATCATATTCAAGACAAGGATTTTGATAAAACGTTAAGTTTATTACAAGATTTAAAAAAAAAGATTTCTTTAAACAACAAAACAGGCCATATTCTATTACATATGCTATCTCTTATGCAATATCGAATACTCATCATTCCGATTGTTTTAGTATAAAAGACACAATAGATTTTCCTTTTTTTATTTAATGATGTGTGTCAGATACAAACGCCTACCTTACCTAAAATAGAAGAAATAGATTCAAGACCATTAAGTCTTGATTTACAAGATAAACCGTTATTATTATCTAATAATGTTTCTTCTAGATTATCATTTTCTAATAAAAGTGTAATTAGTCACCCTTTAATAAGAGATACAAATTCTAATAGATTCTCTGACATAATTAAAGCAAAAGAAGATACTATAAAAAATTACAAAATACAAGGAGAATACTTTAATGGAAATAAATATTCTCATGTAAACATTTTAATAGATACAGGTGCAAATGGAAACTATATAAATTTCAAACTTTGTAAGAATTTACAAAAATATCCATTAGACGAACCTCACCAGTATACTAATTTTAATGGTGAACTACATGAGATTAATGAAGCTGTGGAAACTATGATAAAATTTAGAGATGAAAAAATTCCATTAAGATTACTAATAAGTAATGAGGATGAAAACGACACATTAGAAATTATATTAGGATTGACATTTTTAGAAAATGTTAAACCATATCAGATAACCTCCTACGGGTTAAAAATAACACGATATGATAAACTAATATATATACCAAAATGACAAGCCCTAGAAGTATTTATATTCCAATAGGAATCACTTATAAAGATTATAAAGCCGAGTATTTTGCAGCTTACATAGATAGTGGTTCAGGATTAAGTATTTGTAAACCAGAATGCTTTCCAGAAGAATACCATGAGGATTTAACACCTTGTAATGGTATTAGTTTTTCTAAGGATATAGTCTCTTTAAGAAGAGGAATAAGAAATCCAATAATATTGTTAGGATCATATCTAGTTAAATGTCCTTCAATCTACTTTTATGATTCAGGATCAGACGTATTATTAGGAAGTGATTTTTTAGAAAGATTTAATAAGATAACTTTTGATATAATAGCATATCAAATAATATTAAAAACACCATGCCACCACTTAATAGTTGTTAAAAGAATAAAAAATGCATACGGAAGAAAATTTCCAATTAATTTTACAAAACGCGTCAGCAAGCGTGGTGATATAGGCTACAAACCAAACCCAAAACTTGAAAAAGGAATCCCGATTTTACAATGTTACCCAGAAAAACCATTAGACTATCAAGTAAATCTAAGAAATTTAGATATCCATATTGAAAATATAAAGCATAAGCTTAAACAATGTTATACAGATAATCCATTACAATTTTGGAATAAAAATCATATAACAGCAAAATTAGAAATGAAAGATAAAGATAAGGAAATAAGAATAAAGCCCATGAGATATAATCCAGAAGACCAAAAAGAATTTAGCACCCAATTAAAAGAACTTTTAGATTTGAGATTAATTAGAGCTAGCCACAGCCCACATAGTTCTCCTGCATTCCTGGTAAGAAAACATGCAGAAATAATAAGGGGAAAACCTAGAATGGTAATAAACTATAAAAAATTAAATGATAATACTGTTTTTGATGGATATTTCTTACCTCATAAAGAAAGTTTAATAAACTGGACTAGAAATAAAAAGATATTTTCTAAGTTTGATTGTAAAAGTGGATTTTGGCAAATAAAAATGCATCCTGATAGTATTAGTTATACTGCATTCTCCACCCCTCAAGGTCAGTATGAATGGCTTGTGATGCCTTTTGGATTAAAAAATACACCACAGATTTTTCAAAGAAAAATGGATACTATATTCAAAAATTACGATTTTATTTTTGTTTATATTGATGACATTTTAATATTATCTGATAATATCAATAATCATTTAAAACATCTTGATATATTTATAGATTTATGTATAAAACATGGTTTAGCCCTATCTGAACGAAAAACTAGCTTACTAAAAGATAATATTGATTTTTTAGGAATGAAAATAGATGGTAAAGGAATAGAACTCCAGAGCCATATTCTTGAAAAAATTATATCCTTTCCTAATAAATTAATAGATAAAAAGCAAGTACAAAGTTTTCTTGGTATATTGAATTATGCTTCAGATTTTATTAAAAATCTCGCAGATATAAGAAAGCCTTTTCAAAACCTATTAGAGAAAGATAAGATATTTAGTTTTGATAAAAGCTTAGAAGACCAAGTGAAAAATATAAAAGAATATTGTAGGAACTTACCAAAATTACAATTACCTAAAGAAAACGATGATTTGATATTAGAAACAGATGCTTCAGAATATTATTGGAGTGGGATACTTAAAAAAATAGACTATGACTCCGAAAATAGAAAAGTTGGTGAAAGCATTTGTAGATACTGTTCAGGCACTTTTAGTGACACTGAAACAAGATATCATATTAACGAAAAAGAGCTTTTAGCAGTTGTAAAAAGTTGTCAAAAGCTTTATTATTTTCTATTACCAGTTAGATTTTTACTAAGAACTGATAATACACAAGTAAAAGCTTTTATAAAAAACAATTTGCCCTCTAAACCTGAGTATAAAAGGTTAATTAGATGGCAAACTTTACTATCCGAATATAATTTTGATATAGAAATAATTAAATCTGATAAAAATGTATAAGCAGATTTTTAACCAGAGATGGAAGATCATGAGATAGCCCAAAAAATGGATAAGCATATTGAAGACATGTATATGCAGGTGGTGTCTATAAAAGAAATAATGAAAGATATGAAAGAGATGCTAAGTTATTTTAGCACTCTCCCTGAACAGGTCTCAGACCTAAAAGATTTGATCACAAGAAATTGTCTTCTTATAGACTCAAAAATAGTCTTTTATGAATATGATAGCATGATATTGAAATCTTTGGTAAAACACCAAATAAAAGAAAGAGTGGATTTATCTCCTATATATAAGGAGGTGAAAATAGAAAAAAGAGATATCCCGTCATCTTCAAAGGGAGTTCAAACAATAGATCTTACTTCTGATCAAGATGAACCTAAAGAAAAACATTTTAATTTTAAACCACATTCTGGGCAGACTTCAAATTTTGATAATACTTTCCAAAGGATACCAACTCAACAAGATCTTGTTGAGCAACAGTGGTTTAAAATGAGAGATTTATATAACCTTAAAAATACAGATATAAGATATGTTGATTGTACTGGGGTTTACCCCAGAATTAATTACTTACAAGGTAATTCCCCTGAAGAAATAAGATACTGGTATGATTTTGGATCAATAAATTCAATATATCTTACATCACCAAATTTCCCAGAAATTTCCTTTTTACCAAAATGGGTTAGGGACGGAGTAAGGGACAGTTATCTATATAACTCTACTATTACTCTAAGTGATGTTATGGTTTTAAAACTATTTTTTGCAAGGCCTGATTTTTATAAAAACAATAATTACCCTGCATATCATCTGATTATAAAAGGTTCATGCATCTCTTTCTTACAATATAGAGACAGAAAGATTAAAAACTTTTCAAAGTTTTAATGAAAATGATATTCATAACAGAAGAGCACTTGGTATGAAGATAGTTCTTTGTACTTTAGAAAATATTTTTAAAAGAGAATTTAGAACTTATGGAGGAAGTAAGATGCATTCCTCTGTTATGATAGCTCCAGCAAGGAGAACTCCTCCAGCAGCTAAAAAATATATAGAGGATAAAATCAGATTTTTGGATACTGGTGTTATAGCATCAAGTCCTCAAGCTCAATATAAACTGTGCTTAACCAGAAAACATCAACACAATGTTTGTCCAGCTTGTTCTAAGAAAAAGGACAATATGATTATTGATTCTCCTAAAGAAAGTCAAACATCATCTGAAGATTAAGATTTTAATTAATCTTATAAAAATAAGATTTCATAAATTAATGATTTAATAAATAATGGATAAACTCTCATGAGATACATACAAAAGTTGGAATGCATGGATCATATAAATCAAAATGTTAGAGTTCCCATAGGGAACATGAATGCAAGAGAAAAGAAAAGCCAAAGTTCAAGTTTCCATGAGGAATCTCAACACCAAATTCAATGATCTGACAATGGAGAATTTCAAGAAAAAGAATATCACATGGAAACAAGATATAGATGACAAAGTGGTGAAGTCTATCTAAAGGGATAAGGGGCCTATATAAGAAGAAAAAGAAGGAAGAAGAAGATCATCGGGCCTGGAACAAAATTTCAAAAAAGAGTGTTTAAGCTTTCATGTATTAAAAATAAGAGTGTTTGTATTTACTTATGTACTTTCTTTCACATCTTCATTGTAAAATACCCATCATGAAATAAAAACTTTCACTTTCCTTATAATACCTTTGAGTGTTCTTCCTATTTAGAAGTATTTCTCTTTTAAAAAGAGAAAATCTTCAACTACGAACTGTTCCTTTTTACCATACACCGGAAGTAGGAAACGAAACCTGGTTGAGCTGAATATTGCTGAAGGAGCCAGAGAGGAGTTACCTAAGGCTACTTAGGTTTGGTCTGGAATAACCTAGTAAAAAGACTCCTGGTGTAACCCGGCGATATCTTGGTCAAAACGGGAAAAAGGTACGGAAGCATGTTGGACCCTTGTTCTTTATAATTTTAAAATACTTTTAAATATTTGAATCTCTTGGGTCTTATAAGAAAAATTCTCATAATTAATTTGAAACAGAGATATAAATACTTGCCTTAATAATTTTAAATTACACTTAAAAATAATCCCTATGTGTTTAAATTTTGCATACTTATTAAATATTTGTTATAATATGTGGTTTATAAAATTCATAAGTTTCTTAAACTTAGATATAATCTTAAATTTCATGGATAAAAACTTACTTGAACTAATAATCTTAAATCTTTCATATTTTTCCGCTGGTACCTCTGAAATTGGTATCAGAGCCACGCAAAAGTAAACAAACAAATAAGCCAAACTGCTAGCAAGCTACTCGAGCTCAAGCCAAGCCTTGCATTTTTAAGTTTCACCTCTTTTTGATTTCTATATATTAAGCTAACATTTCGCAGCTGAGCTCAAGCCGAACTTTGGCTTGTTTAAGTTACTAAACAAGCTCGACTTGAGTTGTGGCTCATTTAAGGTACTATACGAGCTCGAGCTGAGCTTTGGCTCGTTTAAATTTTTTAACAAAATATATAAAAATGTATATTAATAATAAACGAGCCAAGTTTAAGCGTGAAAAAACAACTCACGAGCCAAACATGAAATTTAGAAGTTGTTTTTCGTAAACCAAATGAAGCATGTGTTATTGGTGTCAATTTTTATAGACCAAATGATATGGAGATCAAACACTATTAAAAGAATTGTGATTCACTTACTCCACCTACAAACTTGCCCTAAATTGCAACCAGAGCTTAAAAATGTGTAATATCTAGTTCTAAACAACAAGTGAAGAATCATAATATAGACCTATCACTCAAAAGCTAATGTGTCTATTGTTAGGGCAATTATTGCTTAATACCACCTACAAACTTGCCCTCAATTCCAGCAAAAACTTTAATCACTGGTTCTAAGAAGCAAATGAAGAACTATACTATAGATCTATCATTCAAAGGCTAATAATGTGTCTACTGCTAGGGCAATTTGATTAAAGTGTAAATTCGATTAGCCATAACTCTTAATCGAGTAAATATTCAACATGAAGTAAATCAACATTAGGTTTTTGAAATTTCAACCGAATTGACAAATATACCTCCATTGATTCAGTGAATTGATCTTTGTTACATACAAACGCATGCAAGACTGAAGAGATTCCAATCGAATTCTCTGGATGTTGAAGCAAAACATAATCGCAGAGAGAAGCGGGACGAGGACTATTCACCGAGAGTTTGATTGATCGGAAAATAATGGATCGGCGAGGGTTTTTATCGATTAGAAAAATATCTAGGTTCAAGCGGTATAGTTTGATGGATCTGGATGAGGCGTATTAGTTTTTCACCCGTATCTAAAAAGTAGATTATAACCTAATGGGCCAATGGTGGACCCAGGTGGAAAAACAAATTTAAAAAATATAGTCTCACTTGAATTATAACTTAATGGCTTACTGCTACCGTTTAAATGGTAGCAACTTTAGCATATCATACTTTTCCGACTGCCAAGACGGTCTCAAATCAAACACATAAAGTTTTTCCCAATAATTTTGCAACCTAAATTAAACGGTCTCAAAAACTCCGTCCGAAAAATAAACGGACGCAAAATCTCCGACCAAAAAATAAACGGACGCAAAACCTCCGACTTGAAAATATACGGACGCAAAACCTCCGACCGCTTATCTACCGTATCAAAAATGCTCTTGATTTGCATTTCGGTCGCAAATCGGTCGGTAAATTTGCAACCGTTTTTTTTCGGTAGCAAATTTTGGTAGCAATTGCCCATTTTTCTAGTAGTGGACTATTTATAAATAATATTTGAGGTGGAATTTAATACTAATAATTAAACTCTAAATAATAATTAACTAAAATTAATTAACTAATAATAAAATATTAAAAACCTACACCTAATTAATATAATAATAATAATAAAACATAATCATAACCTTAAAACTTAATTAATTAATTAATAAAACTATAACCCTAATTACTTTAAACTAATAAACAATTAAACACTTAGATTAATTCAAATAACAAAGATAACTACCCATGCCAGAATCCCCAAAGTTACGGTTATTAATTAAATAGAAAACTCACGTTATGGAACTGGGATCATAAAATAAACCCTTGACAGAAAACCCGAACAGGACCCTTGAACCTCAAGAAGACGCCTATGGATTTCTAACAAGTTTTAAGACTCACCAGTTTTATATTAAACTTCCTTACGGATATTTAATGCTTATGTCTAAGTATCTTCTATGACGAAAACATACCTTACAACGCAGAATACAAAGATAGCAAAGTAGACTCAATTAACTTAATTGACTAAGCTGACAATCAAACCTAGACGGACTCCTTACGAAGAACTAAATCTAACAATCCCGACAAGCAAAGATCTATCAATAGCCTATCACCTTACAGTTTTTTAGACTAGCAACTCACTTTTATCTGTTTAATTGGTTTTATTATTTCTATGATTTTAATAGATATTAATCACAAACTAGTCAAGAACACACAGTAAATGACCTAACACAACCCTATCCTATGAAACAATCAACAAGGGCAATGTGAAACAATAAATCCAAGTAAACAAAACCAAGCAATCAAACGCATCAATTAAATCAAAACTTAACAGTTAACTTAGAACATAAAATCCATAACGAAATGAAATCTAAATTAAATCAAAGCGAACAATGGTTCATCAAAACCTAGGTAGTTTATGGAATTTAGCCTAGCATCATAAAGTCTAAATCAAACAAAACAATTAAAACTGAAAGCATGGTGAAAATCTAAAGAACGAAGAATCAAGGATGATAAAACCCGTAAAACTTCAAACGTGAATGTGTAGCTCTTCACTGGTTGTCCTCTTGCCTTCAAAATCACCACCAAACTCGAAAGATGGCTTCAAGAACTCTAAAATTCGGAGGGTGGCTTCAGGTTATATTCAGGTTTAAGTTAAAAATGTTTAAATACCCAAAACGAGGCCCAACTCGAAGCAAAAACGAAATAAAATCCACCCAGCAGCCCCTAGGCACCGCGCGACGAGCTTTGGCCTCCCCGGTCACGTGGCACGACGTGCTCCACCAAGGGGGCCGGTCAGACTGGCCCGGTCTGACCGGTTCTCTGTTTTGGCTCCTTCCTGACGCGTTCCGGATCTCTGTTTTGGCTCTTTTTAGCTTCTTTTTCATCATTTTTTATCACGATCAACTCCCGGAACCTACGACACATAAAAGTGTTAGTAGTATACAAATCTCGACTAAAAACGAATAAAAAAGATTAAAATATACATGGGAAACATAAACATTTAGCATTTTATCAACGGGGAAACTTGACACTTTCCCAGCAAGTCTCCTAAGTTGACTTAGTAGCCTATGCTACAGTAACTTCAGAAAAAGTCATCGGTGTTCAAACGCTGACACCTGCCATAAAGTAAAAGTAGTTACAAGAAAAAATAAAAAGCTGAGTGTAGGTTACACAATAATGGCATCTGTCCGGTCCGCACCAGCTGAAAGGATACTTAAGAAGCTTCAGCTTTCCTGGAGAAGCTTCTAAACTGCCTATAAATAGAAAATTTCACCAAAGGTATTTTCACATTCTAACTCATCCTATTCTCTCAAAACTCTCTCTACATACTCCTACTATATCTCTCGTATCATATCACTAATTCTGACGCTGGAGGTTGATTGTAGGAGGCGCCCTCCTATGGTGAGACTAACGGTTGTGTTTTTTTTTATTCTTGCAGGTTAGGAAGCTTCAATAGGATCATACTCTTGAACCACCATACTTTCTTTGCGTGCTATATCTGTTGTAGCAACAAGTGGCACCCACCGTGGGGCTAGCACTACTTAGAACAAGGACGGGTGAATTTGAGGATGACCCGTAATTGAGTTTAAACGATTTAAATATTTATTTTTTGAATGTTAATTTTTTAGAAATTGATAAATACGGCCACACAGCTTATTTGCATGTTAAAAGGAGCTTTTGGGAGCTAACACGGAATTTTGGAAGTTATTGGACGAGTTAGGAAAGCTCAAGGGACTAACATAGACAAAAAGAAATAAGTTAAAGTTTAAGACCACCGTGGCCTACGGTCAACCTATAACAAAAGGGACATAATGGACCGTACCGTGGTCATTCTGGTCACCGTAGCATGGACCGTGGCCCACGATCTAAACCGTGGACCACGGTCCGAGTCGTAACTGCATATTTTATTCCTCTTTTTAGACGGTTTTTGGGTGTCTTTTCATATACTATTCAATTGGACGAGTTTATGGCGATTTTGGGGGTGTCAAACAATAGTGTGGGTGATTGCAATCATTGGTTTGTATCTTTGATTCCCATGAACAATACAATTGATGTGATGATTATTCACCACGCCAAGAGTGGCTAATTTCCTTGGTGATCCTCTTGGATTTAAAGTTTTATTGATGCACTATGTTATGCTTAAATTTCTAGAATAATAATTTTCAATGTTTGTTTAGTTGTTATGGTGTTTGATTAATTGTTTGTAAATTGTTGCTTGTGTTTGATCATAATCTAAACCATACGTTCTTGGTGCCATTGGCAATCGAGATATCATGGGAGGAATTATGGTTGAATATTAGTTAATTGGTCAACGGGTAACAACCTTGCATTATAATAATCCAAGTGCTTAGTTCCCTTTTATCACAAACAAGTAATTAAACATGAACTATGTCTATGTGGTTCTTTCTAGTAAGCATGAATATTAGTGTTGATTTAAACCTGAAATCTATGATGATTGCTTTCTCTTAATCAGTTTATAAATTTTAATCATTGTTTTGCAAGTTATTTTGCTTCTATGTAGTTAATCAAATCCAATCAATCAAAATCTGAATTTACTTTTTATGCAATTCAGTTTAATTTAATTGTCTGTTAAAGCTAATAGTAAACACACATTCCACTTTTGTAGTTTTTGTTTGTTATTTTCGGGTTTATATTGGTTGTGTTAGTGTGCAAGTACTTACAGGTGTATACATACTAGAGGCTCTAACATGTCATAACCACTAGTTTTTGATCCCAAGATTGAACGAACGCTTAGAAGAAATCGGGTCTTACTTCGGGAAAACAAACTTCTTGGTTCTCTGACTGCATCGAACAGCACAATGGAATTACCGGCTTCTACTACGAGTCAAACATCACTAACCGACCACACCTCCACTAAATCCACCTCCACCAATCTCTACCACCATACCTAATTCATCAAGTGAAGGGAAACCAACCAACACAACCATGCCCACCAATACACAATTCACATACTCAACATCATCCACATTGCCACCTATTTCCAACCTCTTTCCTAATTTTGGTCCGTCATCATCCCAGCAATGCCAACCACCTCCACACCAACAAGAACCACCTATAGTGCATACCACTCCAATTTTTCAAGAATTACAATCAAGTTACCAATATCAACCACTGCCTTTTATGCAATCTTCAAGAACACAAAGTGATGGTTATGGTGATGGGTTTGACAGGGAGTTCGAGGGTTATGAACTGGAAGGTTATTACACAAGAGGTGAGGGAAATCAAAAGGTTAATCAAGGGAATTTTGCTTATGCTCAAAGGCAAAAAATGGAACCGGTTCAAGAATTTAATAGACAACCACCACCAGTTGTTCAACAAGAAGTTCAACCACCACCGTTCGTACAACAACAAGTTCCACAACAAGTTTCTCTACAAGGGCAACAAGAGCAACTATTTCAATAACAAATGCCCTAACCACAATTACAAAAATATGCACCGCCAAGGCCCATGTATAGGCAAATGGGCCAACCAAGAGTACCATCGGGGGGTACCAAGAAGACATAATAGAGAAATAGAAATGGGAATTGAAGCTCATTTTCGAACGGTCATCACTAATAACCCATCTCTGGTGGTTATTCCTCAAAATAAACAAGGAAGAACATTTGAGGTTATAACCAATGCACTTCAAAGTCTACCAAAGTATAAGGGTTTATCAACGGAAGAACCTTATTTTCATTTGGAGGCATATGACTCTATTTGCAACACGATTTGTAACATCCCGAAATTTCTAAAGTAATATTTATTATATTATTTTGTCGGGTGAAATAAACGAGTTAGTGGAACGATAATAATAATAGCAAAATATGAAGACTTAGTAGGATAATTAGATGGGATTAGATATGGACCAAAAAGAAATATGGGCCTTCGGTCCATGGACTTAAGGGGGTATAAATACCCCCTTAAACCCCAATCCTTTCCATTCCATCCATTTATCCATCCTAATCTCTACACACTCCAAAACACACACAACCCGAACCAAGATCCAAAGGCGAGGACCCGAGCTTGTTGGTGCTAGATCGTCGTGACGAACCAAAGCAACAAGACCAGCTCGTGTTCGTAGTTCGACTCATTTACGGTACGTTTATATCGAGAACTTGTTCGTTTAGGTTTGGATTAGTATAGAAATGATAGATCTGTGTTTGTATGGTAAAAATGAATCCAACAAAGCTAAACTTACTGAAAATGGATATGATTTGATGGGTTAATCGATTGATAAAAGAACCCGTAACCTATATGCCTAAATCGCACCCTTTAAACATCGATGTTAGGTTGATTTGATGGTTGGGGTTTGTAGGCGCTGGTCAAACGATTCCGTGGATACCTAAATCGAGTTATTTGGTTAAGAAACGAAGATGATTAAGGGATTTAAGGACGAACAGTACCTGCAGCTGGACAACTTCGCCTGCAAGCTAAGTTCGCCTGATGAACTTCGCCTGCAAAGCTAAGTTCGCCTGATGACAACTTCGCTGCAAAGCTAAGTTCGCCTAAGGTTTAACTTCGCCTAAAGCTAAGTTCGCCTAAGGTTTAACTTCGCCTAAAGCTAAGTTCGCCTAAGGTTTAACTTCGCCTAAAGCTAAGTTCGCTTAAGGTTTAACTTCGCCTAAAGTCAAGTTCGATTAGAAAATAAATTAAAAACGATAAGTAAAAGTAAGCTAATACTAGGCCACCAGATTAAATCAGGCGAGTATTGATACGTGTAACTTATACAGTCAGCCGAGCTCAGTTAAAGAAGGGATTTACAACTATCGGAGGAAGAAGCAGAGTTCAGGTGAGTTTCTAGCCCCATTTCCTTGTTATGTTTTCGGGGCTGTGTGCATACTCGATGTGAAGTGTGAATACACTTACCTTAAGTGGTAAGTGTATGCTATAGATGTTATACGAGGTATATATTTTATAATGCTTGTCGGTACGTGAACGATCTTCGGATATTGCACGTATCGCCAAGGATAGTAAATTCCAAGTGGTTGATAGTGTGTATGAATGTTATGATGTGACCTGTTTATTACGTAAATACTGAACTGATATGAAGTGTGATATAGGCAGGTAGAGGTAGAGTGTGTTAGAAGTGGCAAGAGTCTAGTAAGGGTGTTAGTGGCATAACGTGAACGCGTGATAGGGAAAGCCTGTACGTGCCATCGTTATTATGTGTGTATGATTGTTGATGTGACTTGCTTATTATGTAAATGATATGAAGCGTGTTGTAGACAAGTAGAGGTAGAGCGTGTTAGAAGTGGCAAGAGTCTAGTAAGAGTGTTAGTGGCATAACGATAGTACGTGGTAGGGTAAGCCTATACGTGCCTTCGTTATTAAAGTGGCAAAGTGGCATAACGTTATACGTTATTAAAGTGGCAAGGTGGCAAAGTGGTAGGCGTAAATAAGAGGCTAAGTGGTAATGTGAGCAGGTTAGATAGTGGACTACGTGTCTGCGGATACGTATATGATACATGTAGTGGTTGTATGATAAGTTGCTTGATTAACTAGAACTCACTCAGCGTAGCTGACTTTTAGTATGCACGCAGGTGATCAGACCAAAGAACTAGCATGAGGATGGCGCATGGCATGGATTGAACGGCTGGCATCTTAAGATGGAAGAAAAGATGTTTTAAATATAATGATTTGTTTTATAGTATCAGAGAAGAGATTGAATGTTTTGTAGCGAATGCTTCAAGTAAACGTTTCCGCGAAAGTTTTAATTAACTATGATTGCAAGAACTGTGTTTATGAGTAAATCCGACGCTAAAGTAGGGCTACCGGTTTGGGGCCTTACAAGTTGGTATCAGAGCATAAGTTCGAGAGATTTAAGCATCCTACATGCTTAGACTCGAACAGAGAATGAGATTTAAAATGAGAAAGAAAGAAGATGCCAGTTCAAGATAGCCATGTGTCACTCAAGCAAGCTCAGTAAAGGTAAAGTGTATGGTAAATGGTGTATGTTAATGTTGGCTTATTTTGCTAAATGAAGAATGAGTGCAGGTTAGGGATAGGATTAATTGATCTTAACTGATTAACTGTTTAAGAGTATAAACAAGCACAAGTGAAATCATGAAGGGAAGTATGTAGAACCTGAGGAGTAACGCAAATAGTTAATTACACTTGATCAACGTCATTAACTACTTACTTTACAAATCATGTGCTAAATAATTCCTAGAGTGATGACGTTTGTGTTTTCCCTTTTAGAATACTAATGGCTGGAGCTGGAGAAATTGTTGGAACTGGAGGTCGCACTGGACGTCGTGGCAGGCCTCGTCTTGTCCGGCAACCCTCGGTAGAAGAAGCTTCCAACACCGGAGACGAAGGAGGCGCAGCTGGAGGAAACTCGAGCAACAACGAAGGACATCAACTTGACCCTGCTGTTCTAGCTGCCATTGCCCAAGCTGTGGCAACTGCCATGAAGACTGGGAATCCCGAAGGATCTGCTGGAAGAATTGCTGAAGGATCAGGAGAGAATGGTAGGAAAGATGGTGAGGGAGGGAAGGGTGACTCGAGTGAAGCTGGATCTGTTAAGGTTGGTGATGGAAAGAGAGGTCGAGGTTGGTGTAACTACAAGTCCTTCAAAGGATGCGACCCGCCGAAGCTGACTAGTTTGGGAGACGCAATCGCTACTCTCCAATGGATAACCACTATGGACAAGATTATCCGCATTAGCGAATGCCGTCCCGACCAAGCTGTGGGTTATGCTACTCAGTCATTTGAGGAAGAAGCTATGTATTGGTGGGAAAGTGTGGAGCAGAGAAAGACTAGGGATGAGATCAAGGCGTTGAGATGGGACGATCTGAAAGAGTTGGTGATGAAGAAGTTTTGTGCAGGTGCCGAGGTTGAAAGGACGGAGATGAAGTTCCTGAATTTAAAGGCCGGTATGATGACGCATCGTGAGTATACTACTGAATTCAACCGACTATCTAGGTTGGTGCCTGATATGGTTGACACTGAGGTCAAGAGAATCAAATGTTATGTGAGGGGATTGCCACAAAAAGTCCGCATGTTAGTCAGGGCAAATAAACCTGCTACTTTTAACTCTGCTGTTGAACTTGCAGAAGTGGTTTATGCTGACCTGGCTGAGGACGATGTGGTGGTGGAGGAAAAGAAGGAGAAGAAATGGGCTACCTCTGCTAAGCGGTCTGGCGAGATGGTGACAACAACTGATGAGAGGAGGGCCAAGGTTGGGAACAAGGATGCATGTAAGACGTGTGGGCAAGTGCACCAGGGAGAATGCAGGACTGGGACAGACAGGTGCTATCGGTGTGGAAAGAGTGGGCATTACTCTCGAGAATGCCCTGATCGTCCAAAGTGCTTCAAATGCGGAAAAGCTGACCTCATGGCTAGGGATTGCAAGGAATCAGGGGCGGGAGGTGCGAAAGGATAAAGACTTGGGGAAACTGCAGAGAGGAACACTTGATGAAGGAATAATTGCTCATGCAATGGTTTTATTAAATTACATTTGCTTAAGAACTTGTTTTGTGTTAAGGTTTAAAACTTATGTTTATCAGTGACGTGTAATATATTGAGTTTGGTTATGAATGATTATTTTGTTATGATGAAATGTTGTTTTAGACAATAGTGTTAAAAGTACTAATCGAAGCCCTTGGAAGGATGAGATGAGTCTTGGTACATTGAGGGTCTCATGGACAAGCTACCTTAAATAGCTAAAACACATGACCACCATTCGATGGCTGCAAAGTCGGGAGTAAGAAGGATAACTCAGAAAGCAAAGGTGATTCAATAAAGTGTGCGATTATAAAGAAAAAGGTATTCCTTTTACAAAGGTATTCCTTTTAAAGAAATAAGCTAGGTTTCGGGGACGAAACCTCTTTAAGGAGGGAAGACTTGTAACATCCCGAAATTTCTAAAGTAATATTTATTATATTATTTTGTCGGGTGAAATAAACGAGTTAGTGGAACGATAATAATAGCAAAATATGAAGACTTAGTAGGATAATTAGATGGGATTAGATATGGACCAAAAGAAAATATGGGCCTTCGGTCCATGGGCTTAAATGAGTATAAATACCCCCTTAAACCCCAATCATTTCCATTCCATCCATTTATCCATCTTAATCTCTACACACTCCAAAACACACACAACCCGAACCAAGATCCAAAGGCGAGGACCCGAGCTTGTTGGTGCTAGATCGTCGTGACGAACCAAAGCAACAAGACCAGCTCGTGTTCGTAGTTCGACTCATTTACGGTACGTTTATATCGAGAACTTGTTCGTTTGGGTTTGGATTAGTATAGAAATGATAGATCTGTGTTTGTATGGTAAAAACGAATCCAACAAAGCTAAACTTACTGAAAATGGATATGATTTGATGGGTTAATCGATTGATAAAAGAACCCGTAACCTATATGCCTAAATCGCACCCTTTAAACATCGATGTTAGGTCGATTTGATGGTTGGGGTTTGTAGGCGCTGGTCAGACGATTCCGTGGATACCTAAATCGAGTTATTTGGTTAAGAAACGAAGATGATTAAGGGATTTAAGGACGAACAGTACCTGCAGCTGGACAACTTCGCCTGATGACAACTTCGCTGCAAAGCTAAGTTCGCCTGATGACAACTTCGCTGCAAAGCTAAGTTCGCCTAAGGTTTAACTTCGCCTAAAGCTAAGTTCGCCTAAGGTTTAACTTCGCCTAAAGCTAAGTTCGCCTAAGGTTTAACTTCGCTTAAAGTCAAGTTCGATTAGAAAATAAATTAAAAACGATAAGTAAAAGTAAGCTAATACTAGGCCACCAGATTAAATCAGGCGAGTATTGATACGTGTAACTTATACAGTCAGCCGAGCTCAGTTAAAGAAGGGATTTACAACTATCGGAGGAAGAAGCAGAGTTCAGGTGAGTTTCTAACCCCATTTCCTTGTTATGTTTTCGGGGCTGTGTGCATACTCGATGTGAAGTGTGAATACACTTACCTTAAGTGGTAAGTGTATGCTATAGATGTTATACAAGGTATATATTTTATAATGCTTGTCGGTACGTGAACGATCTTCGGATATTGCACGTATCGCCAAGGATAGTAAATTCCAAGTGGTTGATAGTGTGTATGAATGTTATGATGTGACTTGTTTATTACATAAATACTGAACTGATATGAAGTGTGATATAGGCAAGTAGAGGTAGAGTGTGTTAGAAGTGGCAAGAGTCTAGTAAGGGTGTTAGTGGCATAACGTGAGCGCGTGATAGGGAAAGCCTGTACGTGCCATCGTTATTATGTGTGTATGATTGTTGATGTGACTTGCTTATTATGTAAATGATATGAAGCGTGTTGTAGACAAGTAGAGGTAGAGCGTGTTAAAAGTGGCATGAGTCTAGTAAGAGTGTTAGTGGCATAACGATAGTACGTGGTAGGGTAAGCCTATACGTGCCTTCGTTATTAAAGTGGCAAAGTGGCATAACGTTATACGTTATTAAAGTGGCAAGGTGGCAAAGTGGTAGGCGTAAATAAGAGGCTAAGTGGTAATGTGAGCAGGTTAGATAGTGGACTACGTGTCTGCGGATACGTATATGATGCATGTAGTGGTTGTATGATAAGTTGCTTGATTAACTAGAACTCACTCAGCGTAGCTGACTTTTAGTATGCACGCAGGTGATCAGACCAAAGAACTAGCATGAGGATGGCGCATGGCATGGATTGAACGGCTGGCATCTTAAGATGGAAGAAAAGATGTTTTAAATATAATGATTTGTTTTATAGTATCAGAGAAGAGATTGAATGTTTTGTAGCGAATGCTTCAAGTAAACGTTTCCGCGAAAGTTTTAATTAACTCTGATTGCAAGAACTGTGTTTATGAGTAAATCCGACGCTAAAGTAGGGCTACCGGTTTGGGGCCTTACACGATTGGGGGTCAAGGTTTTTTATCGGATGAGGTTAAGGTGGTCTTTTTTCCATTCTCTTTGGAAGATAAGGAGAAAAGATGGTTTTACACGTTGTCTTCTGCATCAATTTATACTTGGGCCGAGTTGCAACAACGGTTTTCGGAAGAGTTTTACGCGGCTCAAAAGACTAATAATGCAAGAAGGAGTTTGAGAACTTTCCAACAACAATCGGGTGAGATGTTTCATGAAGCATATGAACGATTTAATATGATTATCAAGAATTGTCCTCACCATGGTATTACTCTTTGGGAATTGTTGAATGCTTTTCATGAGGGGTTGAATACGGAAGATGAGCGGAATTTGATGTCAATTACAAATGGTACATTTGGTACTAATTATGAACAAGATGATTGGGCATTTTTGGAGTAAATTTCGGTCACATAAAAAAGAAAGGCTCAAACCGCAAGAAGAGCAAGACCTGCAATTGGAAGACCGCAAGTACATGTTGTGGAAAATGGAGGAGTACAATCCACGAATCAAGTAATTGATGTTTGTACGAATTGTAATGAATTGGGTCATGCTTCGTATCTGTGTATGGTGGGACAAGTACAAGTGGAGGAGGTGAATGCAATTCAAGGTCAAGGGGAGGTGGTAGAAATTATAACATGAACTCAAACACTTACCACCCCGGCACTACTATAGAAAACATCATTAACAACGGTGTAATTGACTCGTTAAAAACTGTTTTATAATAATACGTTTTATAAGGTAAGGAACCGCTGTAAAAGGTCATAATCTTAAAAATAAGGTGTACCATTTAAAGCGGTCAATATTTAGAAGAACAAATACGACGGCTTTAAATTTTAAAAATGGTTATATAAAACAGTTTTAAGATTATTTAATGACACCGTTTTATTTGAATAAATTTATTTAAAACGATTTAAGTTGGACCAATTTATTTGTTGTTATTTTAAAATTACATGCATTGTAATTTTATCTTAATATGCTTATTTAAAACGGTTTAAGTTGAATCGTTTTATTTGATATGCTTATTTAAAAAGGTTTATGTTTGAATCGTTTTATTTGGCCCAAATACAACTGCGCTTTTTTGTTACACCTTAATTTTGTTTAGGCGGTTGTATCCCAAAAAATTAAATTTTCACCGCCAAAAATAGGTCTTCTACAAACTAAATCTCAGAACTCACAACCATTGCGTCTACCACTTTTGAGGGTTTTTCCCATCACCATTAACTTCCCCGAGATACGCCAATACGCCATCGTTCCCTCTGTTTATCTCCAGGTATTCAAATGTTTTTCTTTTTATATTGAATCGTCTACTATTGCCATAGATTTAATTGTGTTTCTAATTGATAACTATCAATAGTTTATGAAATTGATACACTAGGGTTTTTAGGCTTTTAAATAGGGCTAATTTTTCAAAACAAACACAGAGTACTGATCGATTTAATAATAGATGGTGCAATGGTTAATATCAAAAAAATAACCATTAAATTTGTATGTGTTTTTGTTAGATAATATAAGGGATATTGGTTTTTATACTCTCAACTTTCACATTTTGGTAGATACCACTCCCAACTTTCGTTTTGCTAACTACCACTCCCAACTTTCACTCTATTTGTTTATGGCACTTCCGAACTTAACAGCCCCTAACTTCGTTAGTGTAGATGCTGATGTGGACGTTTTATGCTGAGGTGGCATGCCTACATGTAAATCCCTAATTAAAAAAAATTAAAGTGGAAATTAGTTATGGACCGCTACACACAACCCACCACCATCGCCATCACACAACCAACCACCATCGCCATCACCATCATGTTTTACCGCTCGATAACATCTCCGATGACCACCGCTAAAGTCTCGTGTTTCAGATCTGAAGCAAAGCCCTTGCCAAACAGGTAGTAAGCTTAAGAGTCAAGTGGTTGAGAGCTTCGGGTAGGGGAATCGGCGTTGTCGGTGGGGTTAGGTGGCGGGAGATTGATGGAATTCAGAGGAGAGGGCATGGAGGAGGTAGGAGATGGAATTAGGGTTCGTATCGATTGTTAAAAATATTCTAGTTCGTTGGAGAAAATGGAAAAGAGCTGTGGTGGTTATTTTCGGCAGTGACGAAGTGGCCGGAAAGTTTCCGGAATTCGAGCTCGTCAGAAATATGTTGGAGAAGATGATCTGCTGATGTTACTCCATAACTAATTTCCACTTAAATTTTTTTTAATTAGGTATTTTACACGTAGGCATGCCACCTCAGCATAAAACGTCCACATCAGCATCTAAACTAACGAAGTCGGGGTTCGTTAAGTTCGGGAGTGCCAGAAACAAATAGAGTGAAATTTAGGAGTGGTGGTTAACAAATCAAAAGTTGAGAGTGGTATCTACCAACGGATGAAAGTTGAGAGTATTAAAAACCAATATCCCATAATATAATAACTTGAGACATTCTTGTGAGGTTTAATGTATTTTGAAACTTAAAAAAAAATCATTAATTACATGTATGGTTGTGTCTTTGTAATGTTACGCAATTATGGCGTTTTTCGTAGTTCGTTGTCATACAATTGGTGTTTATTTGTTGATCTGTTAATTTGCGTCTCAATATGGTGCACATAATTATTGATTTGGATTCACAGACTTTGAATAACTTGTGCTTTACATGTTTCTCAATGCTTAATTTCGACCTAGATATTAGGTGATTAACTGACTTTAAAGAGTTTACTGTTCTATAACTTTTAGATTAATTATTCGTTTTATGTTTATTACGAATGTCTAGTAAGTGCAAGCGAGGACCTGCAAAATGTAAGAAGATCATTAAAGATCCGGACAAAGTTACAATTGAATTCGATAGTAAATTAGTAATGTTTTTGCGATTGGAAAAAATGCAGGGCTTTTTAAGTCAGGGCTTGTCTAGAGTTTAGGAAACATATTCTTTTTTATAATCTAGCTACGAAAAAAACTGTATGATGATGTATGGGAGTACATTAAGGTATTGTATTTTCGTTTTTTAATTTTTAGATATTATATGTGTTACCAACTATATTTATATATATTGCTTTTAAACATGTAGGCATTGTGGAAGATACCTAACGATGAAGCAAAAGATATAATTGTTTCAACATACATGTGTATCAAAATTCGCTTAAAAAAAGAAGACCCCTTCACAATATACAACTTTCTAGACAAAAGTAACTAGAATCTTGTATTGAAAGGATAAACTCTGTAGCTACATGTATTTTTTAAATAATATAATCGCAGTTGCATGCAAGTGAGCTCGGATACGCGAGCTTGCTATCTGTCTGTTGGAAATCGAGGTACTGTATTTTAAAGTCAAGTTATTTATTTTATTTATAAAAAGTATGTTTACTAACATTGTTCACGTGTTTGCAGTTAGTAAGTACTTGTGATATTCTATGGTCATTCGACGACTCCTTTCTCGATACAGTTTTTGGACATGGGCATGTTTATCCTACTTATGTTAGAATGTTTCTAATAAAGACTCATGAGGAAGTCATTGTTTGTTTACTTTAAAGTTAGTTATAGTTCTAATAAATTACGCGTTGTGTCTATTTTTTCAGGAATAGGCACATAATGAGCTCCACTTCAATCGTATTATTCTAAGTGTAACTTAAAGGGTTTTTTTTGGTATTTTTTAAGGACTAATGCTAAAATATTGACACTTTTTAAACTTTTTATTTTAGGTAGTCATGGTTGGTATTTTACACTCATTCAAGGATGGGAGTATCTTCTTTCGTTAAGCATTCATCAGTTCTTACGGAATATCATGGTCACTCACAAAAGGCTCTTGTTTGTGAATATCGCAATGTTGAACTATAAACTGCGCAGAAACGTTAGATAGTTAATGATGTTTACAGTTTTGTTTATGGATGGTTATACTGATGTACAAACATTATATGATTAAATTTTGGTTATTGCTTTCTTTATACTTGTATATTGGATTAAATATTTTGTTTTGGTATTTAATAGCCACTGAAAAAATTATAAACCATTTTACATCTTAATTGTAGATGCCATATCTATGTTTCATATATACAAAATCGTTGTATTTGTTAATATTAAGAATGTTGTATTTGATAATATTAGACCACTGCATATGACAACAATTGAATCGTCGTATTTGATAATATCATAATGTTGTTTTTGCTAATAACTGAACCGTTGTATATGGATTTTCTTTCCTTTTTTGAAAGATCTTTTAAAACGGTTCACATTTACTTTTTAAAACGATCTTAACCTTTTAAAGCGCATACATTTAAAGTTGTCATTCCACCGTTTTAATTGTGTTTAAAGCCCGTTGTAAATTACTTGTTTTTTGTAGTAGTGCGGGTTGAGAAATCATTCAAATTTTGCTATGGGAATCCGGCTACAAAATCCAATCCGAATTTCCAAGGGAATCAAGGAAATCATGTTCCTCGCCAACAATACAACAATCAAGGAAATTTTCATGGCGAGAACAATCAAGGGTTTCAAAGTCAATTTCAACAAACGGGTGGTGGTCAAAGTGGGTCTTCGGGTCGAAGTTCATCAAGCGGAAATAAAGTCATGGATATGCTTTGGATGATGCAATAAGACATGCAAAGGAGAAATCAACTTGATGAGGCCCGAATGCAAAAGGATGAAGTCCGTGACAAAGCCATTCAATCATTGACCACTCAAATGGGTCAACTTGCAACCAAAGTGTCGGACTTGAAGAAAAATAAAGGTCAATTGCTAAGCGACGCCAAGGTAAATCCTTTCCATAGCTCTTCTCATAATGTTCCTATTAACCATGTTAGTGTTTTGAGAAGTGGTAAAGAATATCAAACTAATTTATCACCTGGTTTGGTTGATGGGGAAGTTGAGGACATTAACGGGTAGTGAAAGTGATGATGATGAAGTTGAAACCAACAAAACCACTAAACATGTCACTTTTGAAAAACTATTACAAGCACCGGGTTAAGCCTCAAAATCAAAAGATAAAAACAAGAAAGTTGAACCAAATGCGGTTCCATTTCCTTCGGCTTTGCTTGACCCGGGTAAGAAAAATGTAATTTTAAAAACGGAGTCCTTAAAATGAGGAAATGTGGGAGGTGTTTAAATAGGTAAAAGTAAATTTACCTCTTCTTGAAGCAATCAAGCAAGTTCCCGCATACACAAAATTTTTAAAAGAATTATGCACTCCAAAGAGGCAACAAAAAGTGCCTAAGCGTGTTGATTTGACCGAGTGGGTAAGTGCGGTTTTAAAAGAAGATCTTCCTCGTAAGATTCAAGATCCGGGAATGCCTTTATTTAATATTCAAGTTGGTGATTTTCAAATGTCTAGGGCGTTCTAAGATCTTGGAGCCGGAGTGAGCATTCCACCAGGGGGTTTATATGACCAATATGACTTTGGTCCTTTGAAACGTGTTGAGACCACAATTGTATTGGCTGATTTGTCTCATAAACTTCCCCGAGGGATTGTGCGGGATGTGATTGTGAAATTTGAGGATTTTTATTATCCTGTTGACTTTTTGGTGTTGGATTTTTCATCAGTTGACTCAAGTCAACAACAAAATGTTATCTTGGGTAGACCATTTTTGAACACCCCCCATGCGATCATTGATTGTAGATTTGATACAGTTGACATGACTTTTGGTAATCGAACAATGTGCCTTAACGTTTTCACTAACATTGCGAATTCTTTAAGTGGTGAAGAGTGTTTTATGGCAGATGTGGTGGATCATTGTATTCCTCATGAATATGATGAGGATTGGGTGGAAGCTTGTATTTGTGATGTTTTCAAACAGGTACACGTGTGTGCTTTTCGGATGGAGGAGCAAAAACAAGATTCTCTCTACCTATGAAAGAGGGAAGACCACCATGGACACATCAATTCGAGAGCCTACCAACGGATATTAATTCAGACACAAAGCCATCTTTGGAGTGTCCACCAAAGGTTGAACTAAAGGAACTTCCGAGCCATTTGAGGTATCCATTTTTAGGGGAGAATGAAACCCTTCCGGTTATCATTGCTTCTAACTTGGAGGAAGATCAAGAGCGGGCGTTGGTGAAAGTTTTGGAAGCACATAAGGCGGCCATTGGATGGACACTTGCATATTTAAAAGGTATTAATCCTTCTATTGTTATGCATAAAATGATTACAGATGAGGAGGCTAAATCAACAAGGGGTTCAAAGAAGATTGAACCCAAACTTGCGGGAAGTGGTGAAAAAGGAGGTGATCAAGTGGTTGGATGTGGGGATCATTTATCCCATTTCAGATAGTGCATGGGTGAGCCCGACACAGGTAGTGACCTTGAAAGCCGACATCCAGGTAATAAAAGATGATAACGGCGAACAAATTGCAACCCGGCCAGTAACCGGGTGGCGAGTGTGCATCGATTATAGAAAATAACTAAATACTGCCACCTCCAAAGACCATTTTCCGTGACCGTTCATTGACCAAATAATTGAAAAACTTTCTGGTCAAAAATATTATTGTTTTTTGGATGGGTATTCGGGGTATAATCAAATTGCAATCCACCTGGATGACCAACACAAAACCTTCACTTGCCCATATGGTACTTCCGCTTTTAGGCGGATGCCATTTGGATCGTGTAATGCCCGTCACTTTTCAAAGTTGTATGATGAGTATTTTTTCAGACATGGTCGGGGATTCACTTAAGGTGTTTATGGATGACTTTTCCATTTTCGGCCCAACTTTCAAGTCTTGTCTTAATGAATTAGAAAAAGGTTTGAAACGATGTGTTGAGACAAACTTGGTTTTAAGTTGGGAGAAAAGTCATTTTATGGTGCAAGAGGGTATTGTTTTGGGTCATGTGGTCATAAGTATGGAGTGAAAGTAGATCAAGCAAAAATTAAAGTAATTTCATCCTTGCCACCCCCGAAAAATGTCAAAGGGGTGAGATCATTTTTTGGGACATGCCGGATTCTGTAGGAGATTCATTAAAGGTTTTAGTGCAATTTCAAAACCTTTATGTAATCTCTTATTGAAGGATGTCCCCTTTGAGTTTACTAATGAGTGTTTGCAAACTTTCGAGAGTTTGAAGGAAAAATTAGTGCAAGCACCCATTTTGTAATAACTGGATTAGTCAAATCCATTCAAAGTTATGTGTGATGCTAGTGATAGCACGGTTGGAGACGTATTGGGTCAGAGAGTGGATAAAAAGCAGGTGGTGATTTACTATGCGAGAAAAACTTTATCCGGGGCACAATTGAATTACCACTACTGAAAAGGAGTTGCTTGTGGTGGTGTATGCCTTAGACAAGTTCCGCTCATATATTTTGGGAGGTAAAGTTGTGGTGTATTCGGATCATAGCGCGATCCGATTTTTGATGGAAAAGAGTTTGATCTAGATATCCGTGACAAGAAAGGTTGTGAGAATGTAGTAGCGGATCACTTGTCACGGATTCCACTTTAAGGTGTTGACGACCCGATGGAGATAAATGAAAAATCCAGATGAACATTTGCTTGCCGTTTCAACCACACCGTTATGTTAACTTTTTATCCACAGGTGCGATTCCAGAACATTGGTCAAAGTAACGGAGACAACAATTCATGGCCCAAGTCAAGCAATACATTTGGGATGAACCGGACCTTTTCAAGGTTAGAGTGGATCAAGTTCTTAAAAGATGTGTACCTGAGACTTAAGTGCAAGAGATTTTGAAACATGCTCATTCGTAGGCATGTGGGGCCATTTTAGTGGCTCTAAAACGAGGTATAAAGTACTTACTGTTTTGGTCAAAAATCTATTTCAAGATAATGTAACCAAATTTGTTTAGTGAGGTATAGTGCTTGTATAATAACAATGAATATGTAAACGAAATATGGATTAACACGGAGATTTGTTACGAGGAAAAGCCCTTGATCGGATTAAGGATCGCCGGCATAAAAACCCCGGGTGATGACAAATCGTTTATCACCACTATATTAATAAAAAAAAGTAAGGTTACAATGGTGGAGCTAAGGATCGGTTGATACAATAATTTCTAAGTGTAAGTAGTGTGGCTAGAATAATCTCTGCGAACTAAAGTGTGTAAGTTGTGTGTTTAAGCTAAACCAATATAACTCAATATATACAAAGATGAAGCTAACTAACAAACCTATAAATCCGCCAGTACTCCATAGAAACGTTGCATCCACTTTGACCACGTGCCATTTCCATTGAGCTGCGAATTAGTGGACTGACTTGGTCTCTTAGCCGTTATACCTATTAAATACAATACCATTTAAAGAATACAATCGTTAGTAGATAATCAGTACTGAGGATCCTTTATCTGAGTAACCTGGGATAAATGATCCATAAGTCATATAAGGATAACATATTCTCAGCACAAAAATCTGTGCCCTAACAATTACCCCCCCCCCCCCCCAAAATGGCGCTTGTAAGTGGATAACAACTGTCATTTTGAATTTCAAATTGCCTGCAAAAAATATGATTAGATGTGATAGGTTAAATGCAATTATCACCTATCCTAATTTATCACCTCCCGCATATAAATGCGACCACTTGTATCCATTTATAATCACATTTCGGTAGTTCACCAGGTATTCTTTTCACTCATTCCTTTTCATTTTCTTTTTATAATGTCAGCAATATCTGTCTCGTCCTCTTCCAAAGAGTCGGAATCTGGCGACCTCCGATCCCAGGTTTTCTTACTAACTCCTCATCAGAAATTTGTAAGTTCACCGACCCAGAGATTTATGATCTTCGCTTATTATTCCTGCCCTCAATGTTTCGATCGTTCGACTCCAGTGTCGTGAGTGATTGCGTTTCCAAAACTTGGGTTTGCTTTCCAACACAACCTTTTTTAATCGGCTATTCTTATTCCTTTCCAGCGTTTACCCAAATATTTTTTATGTTAACCAGCATTAGCATCATCCAAGCAATGCCGATGCTTTGGAGAGTGCTACGCACCATTGAGAGAATCGTTGAAGAAGAGGGTATCGAATTTGGGTTATCAGAGCTGCCGTATCTCTATACCTTAGTCACCCACGACTCTAATCATTTTGTCTTGAAATCAAAGCCACGCCTACCAATTCCCATTTCCAAAGCTACCGAAAATGGCGCTTTCTAGAAAAATCAGTTCTTCTTCGTAAAAAAGGATTTTATCCCTAGTGGGTCTGATCTGCCCAAAAGGTGGATCAAGAAGGGTAGGATCCCGGATCCTTGGATAACGTGGAAAGAATAACACATCCTTTATCTAATTATCTTATTTTTGTTTCTCAGTTGATAATTTTGCTTTGCTGGCCGAGCTTCCCGGAGTTGAAGAGAGAATGAATAATTTCTTTCACTGGATCCAGAATTTAGAACTTTTCAAGCCAAGTTCACTGAAGCCTTTCAAGAGTCGATCTCAGAATCAATAAGCAACATATCAAGTAAGAATTTTAATAGCATTATTTGATATTAATTGAAAATAAAAGGAGACTTATCTTTATGTTGTACTTTGTAGGTGCTTAGAAATCTAGTAAATCCGCTTCTCAGTTCTCTCTAGAAGACATTGACTGTCTTATCGTGAAGAAGGAAACCCCTAAGACCACACCGGTGCATGAGCCGCGTCCAGTAACAACTCGTGCCAAGTCTGGTCCGCCGAGCCAGAAGACCCGTTTGAGGCTGGAAAGTATCTTATCACCAGTGTAAGTATCCTTTATCCTCTTTATCTGTTGTTGTGAATCCAAAATCCTTTTGAACTTATTTTGCTGTAATATACAGGCCATGGATTCCGCCAAGAGCTACTATGACAAGATGGTCAAGGACTATGAAGAGACCCTGTCAGGAATGAGGTCTATGGCCGCTGCTAAAAACAAGACTATCTCCAAGCTGACCAAGGAGAAGAAGCAGGCTGAGGGACACGCCTCCTAAATTGAAGCTCAGCTGTAAGAGGAGGTGACCCGTGCTACTAACGAATCAAAAATATGGGCCGCGAAGTCTGTTCTTCAAGCCAGGATCAAGATTGCGATCGAGGCTAATGATCCTTCCTTTGGCAAGTCGGCATGGTATTTGGCAAAGTGGAAGCAGGCTCTGGCAGCGTTGGGCGGTGGTGAAGATGACGCTGGTGAAAGCACGGATATTTAGACTGATGCTCAAGAGGCTAAGATGGATGAAGCAGAGAAGTATGCAGACTGAGGAGGAGGCTTCTAAAGTGGGCAATGAAGGATAGAGAAGACACAGCCCGAGCCCACTTTTTTTAATTTGTTTGTGTTTTGATGGATATTTCATGGTTTTTATTAAATTAGACAATAGTTAACTAGGGTAAAGGATCTGTGATCCTTAAGACAATTATGAGGGGTAGCAAAGGTGGATGAATCCTCTTTTTTCAGGGATGATGTAACAACTCGGATTTTCCAATCAAGATTTTTTTCGTAACCCGACCCGTTTTATGTTCGGGAAAATTTATTTGTAAGAATATCGCCTTAATCGAGATAATATTATTATATTAATATTTGTATATTATATTTATTTAATATATGAAAATAACTTTGACTTATATACAATTTTTGCTCAGACTAAACTTTAACTTCATTTTGAACCCACCTTCATAGTTCAAGGACTATTTAGCAAATTCTGAATATTATAACTCATTAACCCATTTCCCCAACCCATATCCATAACCCAAGACCTGTTTACTGGCCCGTTTAACAAACTTGAGCCTCAATTATCGTCCTATACTTCTAAATGGAATCAAGGACTTGCTAATCTATCTATAATCGGCACACCGACGCTCTCAAATAGGCATAATCAATCAATCATGATTCGAATTTCTTATTATATCAAACCGCAGTGACTCGTTAACCATTATACATTATAATGAACTCCATAATACAATTAAACACACCTGTACAACCCTTATATGATCGCCGACATAACCCCTATATCCAATTGCCTCATCGTTTCTGTTCAATTGGTTTTCTTGATCTGGCATGGCCGCCGTCTGTTTGCCTCAATTAGCCATCATATAAGCGTCTTTTAAGGTAATTAATTGTGGTGTTTTGTTCGTACTTGGTCTGCAATCAAAATCCCTAACAAGGAGCTGTTAAACAATCACGAATTGTATCGATTTCATATTTAGGGTTTATGTTGATTGAGGTTCTTGCTTCTGTTAGCTTTTATTAATTCTGTTTGAAGTTATAACCAAGTGAGGCACCATCGCAGATGGCTGGTACACCCCTGGTTAAGTCATAGAGGATGGCTGGACGCATGTTCGAACCCCAGCCTCCCCCATTTTGCTTTATTTTTTGGTATTTTTGTTAATTCATCAATTTTAATGGTTAATAATAACAATAATCGTTAAATAAAATACATCTAATTAAAAACCGACTTTTTAACTAGCCAATTTTTTGAACCTATGTTAGAACCGTCTATATTTGTATGTATGTATATATTTATATAGATATGTATACATATGTATATATATATAATAGATATGGGAAATTTATAAATGTTTATAAAGGTTTAAAAGGGTTTATCTCTTTTAAATACAATTAAGAATATATTATACATTTTTAGTTTAAATTATTTGGCCAAGTATGTTATAAAAGATTTTATTTTATATAAGTTACTTATTATCAATTAATTACTATTTTTAATTTAACAGAAATCTTTTTTTTATAACAAACAAATGTATTTTATTTATATATATGAATAAATATTTAAATATTATACAACTTTAAATAAAAATAATATTCTTAAAGAGAAGAATTTATTTTATTATCTATATAATCTTTATAAAGTAAAACAATTAAATAAATTGTTTAAACTCTCGTTTCCCCGTCTTAAATATTCTTTATTAGACCATTTGTTAACTCGTAGCATCTCTCGAATTATTATTGCTTAGGACATTCTGTTGATTCATCTTGACGAGCGTGACGTTCATTATACCATACTTCTTATCGCTTACTTTACTATTGCTTATTTACTAAGGTGAGTACTACATTCCCCTATTTTACTTCTTTTTCCACGTTTTGGGGACATATGCATAAATAATATTTCTTATATATACTTATACTCAAAACTGCAATTTTGTCTTATGTGTTAACAACTTATACCTTACTTGTTTATGTGTTTATTTGCTTTGTATGCTTCCGCATTTGGAGAGGTCCAACATAATCTCAGTCTAGTATGATCATACGCCAGTCGTTAGCCTTTGTGCTTCTCTACATCTCAGTTATACTTGCTCATTTGGTTAATTTGTTATTCTCATATGACTTGTTGCAGCTATGTATTTGTTATATATACTATATGTACATCTAAACTGGTGTGTTGCTCACTCAACATGTGTTGTTGACAAAATTCTATTTTAAACACATATGCAGGTTATCGTAGAAATTTAATGCAGTTTGGTGAAGAGTTAGTGAAGAATTTAAGTTAGAAATGATACGATCAAGAATTTAATTTGTAATTGTTGTTTGTTTAATAAGTTGTATTTTGTACTTGAATTATTTTTAATTATTAAATAGATATTGAAACTTATATTGTGCATGATAGTAACCTTGAGAGCTGTGACAATCAATTCGCGCCCCGACATTTACGCCGTAGGTTGGGGTGTGACAGATGAAGCCTTTGATGCCTCTTCCTTTATCTTTCATGCACTCTATGAACTATTAGTAACACCTGCTTAACCCTAGTGAATGGTCCATATTTTATTTGGTGAAATCCAGGTTAAGAATTTTGGTAAGTCCAGGTGGCTTGTTAATAATAATAACGTAAACCTTTTGACTATTTGCTTACTATTTATTATTATAAAAGAATAATTGTTATAGTTTAGATTCATAAAAGGTTTTGATAGAAGTTTCAAGGGTGAATTTTAAGAGAAGTTTCAGGGGTATAATATCCTTGTAAAAGCAGATTAAAGATCCAGGATCCTTGAATATTAAGAATTTATAAAGATTTAAGCTGAATAGATGTAAATTTATAAGTAAAGATCATGCCATAAGGTCTGATTTGACCAAAGTTACCACAAATGTGAATGCTTCCACGATCCTTGTAGTTAGACTTAAGATACCTGATGCAAAATAGCTTATCATATTAACTGGGATTAAAGCCAACAATCTGGGCACAAGCCCAAGAAACTGGAGACAAGCCCAAATAAACTGGGGACAAGCCCAACAAACTAGGGACAAACCCAAATAAACTGGGGACAATCCCAACAAACTAGGAACAAGCCCAACAAACGGGGGACAATCCCAAATAAGCTGGTGACAAGCCCGAACTGGGGACAAGCCCGAACTGGGGA
Source organism: Bidens hawaiensis (assembly GCF_021521415.1). Lineage (NCBI taxonomy): Eukaryota > Viridiplantae > Streptophyta > Magnoliopsida > Asterales > Asteraceae > Bidens > Bidens hawaiensis. The sequence continues at coordinate 38,633 of NW_027497945.1, read as the reverse complement.
CAAGTCCAAACTGGGGGCAAGCCCAAATATACGGATGTTAAACTGGGGACTCGCCCAAACCGGAATTTAGCCCAAACGTGAGTGATGTGAAAACACCAAAACCTTGTGTATGGTACGTCTACCATTAATTCGTAGGATCCTTCATATAGCCGAAAGCGATGAAAATTTCAGCCACTAAGCGTGTACTGGTACCATTTCCCCGAGCGTGCGCTATAGGTGAGAGTTTAGAAACTCTAATTCGTTAGAAAGGTAAAAATCTTGAAACCTTAGAAGGTGTGATCATCGGGGATCGCACCTTAATCGTGGGATTAGACCAGCGAGAAATCGATGTACTTTAAACGTGGGGGAGAGGTGGCCAACCACTTGATCATTGAATCTCTAACTGGCATCTGCATTATCACTTAAAGCTTGGAAAAGATAAATGTTAAGAATATATTTTCCTTTAGTTAGTAATATAAATCTGAAATGAATAAATGATAAAATAATATGAATAGCATTCCATGCTCTTGGCAGTCGGTCTCCTTCCATGGTAAGTAGATGGTATGCCTCCTTTCCTACTTCTAATTCAATCAAGTAGGGTCCTTCCCACTTAGGTGCAAGCTATATCTACAATACATAACGCCTACACTACATTAGTTGATTAAAAATGAGGGAAAAAAACTTTATATTTAAGATCAAATAGAAAACTAATAATAATTAACCATGTTTTAGAATAAACTGATTTTAGAACAAATGCATAATAATAACAAGGTTTTTTTTTACAAACTAAAGTGTATGTGAATACAATATTCATAAAAATTTAAAAAGTTGTATATGCTATGGATTATCACCCAAAATCATAAGGTATGTATTGTGTAAATATTAATCAAGTCATTGCATTTTCTATCTATTATTATTCTCATATAAATCGGCATCTTGTTTGATCAAATACACACATACACCTGTGTTGATTTTTACGTAGTAATAATAATAATAATAATAATAATAATAATAATAATTGTAACTACCTTAGTAACTTATCATTAACTACACCATTAATTAGTATTAGTTACAAAACAAAACAAATTATATTTTACTAAAGTACTCTTTGTATTTAAATAATCAGAAATAAAAAAGAAATTATGTAATTAGTTAGAATTACTTTTCACACTAAAAAACACTTCTAAAATAAACTTGATCCTATATATATATATATATATATATGTAACATCCCAATTTTTCAAAACCCTAAAATTTAATGTCTTTGATTAGTTATTTAATTTTACAAGCATAATCTGGATGAATCGAAACCTATATTGAGTTTGAGTTGTATAGATAATGATGATTAGTATAATAAAGGGGTTTGTTTGTCTATTTTAAAAGTTTAAAAGTAAATTTTGAACTCTATAAATCTAAAGGGGGTAATATGAAAATTTATATTAATCTCAACTTATTCCATGCATCTCTCACGTCGGAGCTTCCTTTCCTCCATCCGTGTTTTCCGGCGACCGCTAAGCACCAAATTAGGAAGCAAATCGACCAATTTAATATACCATTTGACTCGCATCTTAAAACCAAGTTGTATATGGTTGTTATTACGCTCATAAAGCCTGCCAAACTTTCCGATTCGAGCTCGTATCTTCAGCCAAAATTAATGGCAGATACCAAACTTGTGAACGCGTTTAGGAGCCTATAAATATTGACGTCTTCACCTCGTATTGAAACACACCGACATCACCAAACCTCTTTCTCTCAATTCAACCCACCTTCTGTTCAACCACCTCCGCCGCCGCCGCCGAGGAACTGCCAAAGTTGTATAACGTCGTGAGGCATCAATTCAAGGTAATTGTTATATCATTCTGCCCGTTTCTATTATCTGAATAAAACCCGACGTGTCGTTATTAGTTGTTAATTTCGAATATAAATTCATAATGCATGGTTTTATTTAAACAAGTTAAAACACTTACCAGTTATGGTTTTGAACTAAAACGGAGTTGACACTGGTTCCATATTTTGTTATTTTTATTAAATTGATAAATAATGCAGGTTCTTAAGTTTAATTGCTTATTGGAAACTATATTTGACCAGAACATGTTACTTTAAATAATAATAATAATAATAATAATAATTTAAACCAAGATGATGTTAATTGATCTGAATATTTTCGTATATCAAAAGTCAACTGATATCAACCTCATGTTCTTATTTTTCTTACAAAAAGGATATTAATTCTTCACTAATCACCGATGTTATAAACAATATCGGACTCGAACATCCAGAGGGAATTAAAGTCTAAATCAGCATGATAATTATAGGTTTCGCATTGTTTACTTTACACTCAAGGATTCCTTCTTTCGGTTATTGCCATTCGTCAATTCAGGTTTGGACCACTTAACAACATATGTGTACGGATTTGGTTTCCATTACATTGTAATAGGGAATTTTAATTCGTTATTTAAAGTACTTATGTGAACAAAGTGTATTTATTGTATATATAAATAGTTATATTTAGATCTATTGAGTTATTGACGAATTGAACAAATGATTGTGATGCACCAAAAAGTGACGCGCTGAAAAAGTGATTGCGACGCACCTAAAGGTGACGCGCTGAAAAAGTGTGTTTGACCAAGTGAATGTGTTTATTTGACCAAGTGAATGTGACGAATTGACCAAGTGAATGTGACGAAGTGAATGTGAATTATTGAATGTGTACGTATATTGGTTAGTAGTTATTATTTAAGGTATTGCATTATTTTATAGTTGTTGTCTCACTGAGTAATTTTTACTCAGACGTGCATATTTTGTTTATATGTGCGTAAGGTAACAAGGCTATCTGGAAGGATCTGATCGATGGCTTAAGGGGAAAATATTAATGATTCAAGGATTTTTAAGAACAAATAACAAACATATGTTTCGTATTTGATATTTTGTAATTATTGTAAGCGATTTAATGTTTTATCATTAATAAAAAAAATCAATGCTTTGAGTTCTGACCTCCTGTAAAAGTGACATGTCAGCGCTAGCGCGAGCAGGGTGTTACAATATATATATACACACACATAGAAATAATATTTTGAGAACTAGTTAGGTTTTAATAACTTTGAGAATTAATTACCACACATTTATCTTAAAGTTTGGTTTTTTTTTGTTATGGTTAATTTAGAATTTAATATTAAGAGATGAGAGATAATGAAATAATATTTAATGATAAAATGGTATAATGTAAAAAAACTTGCAAGAAAAGACAAAATGTATATCATCATTTTTTAATTTAATATTTTGTTTGTATTTTGACCATAATTTTAAATAATAAAATTCATAATCTAAACCAAATTACTTATATTACAAAAGGCACACAAATTATAAAAATTACTCTACCTACATAAGTTACCCCAAATTATTACACTACGCAAATGGTATATATTTCCAAAATTATATTTATACTAATTATACAAATTACCCTTACGTCTACAACAATTACACAAATTTCCTAAACGACATTAATTATCCAACCACGAAATATGTAAAATTACACTAATTAGCAATTACATATACTAAGATACATAAAATTTATAAATTACACAAAAAATTAGACAAATTTCATAAAAAATTATATTTTTTAGCGAATAATATTTTTTCACTATAAGATTGAACCCATGATCTCCTACTATAGAAATCGTAAAACTTAACTAAATGTTTTATAACAAATATATTTATTGAATCAAAATTATAAAATTGTGTTGGTTTTGACTAATTTACAAGATTAAAAAATTAAGAAAGAAATAACGTGTGTGAATATTTTTCAAAAACTTACAAAATCCACTTCTTTAATTTATGGTTCCATGTGTTGATTTTTTTTCAAAAAACCACTAATGAATATATTATAAACCTGTTAAGCCTGCGTCGATGTCAAAGTTGAAAAACTACTTGCGAGTCACACTCACACCTTATATGTAAACCTTGAAACGAAACGACTGTTACGGCGAGCCCTCTTAAAAAACAAATAACTAACAGCATCAACTCGTCGAAAAAAGGATATACGCTTTCATATTAATTTTTGTTATTATGCCATTTTAGGAGGTGAATCCAAAGTCATTCGCATCTCATTATCTAACAAACATAATATAGCCAAATCACAAATTTATTGCGGTCATTTTTGCATGTTTTACTATTGGCAATAGCTTTCGCAACCGGAGTTGCATTCATCATAACTAGTATCGCATGAGATCCAAACTCCGTCACAATAACAACACCATTTTCCTTTGGAATCAGGCTTGCAAATAAACTTGCGAAACTGGGTTGACGAGATTAAAACCCTGGCTTCATGGCTTTGATTGATCTCGGTTCCTATGCCTGCATACAAGTTAAAATTAATAAATCAACTAAACTATGACAATTATGTGATATTATTCCAATGTTTATTGTGAGAGAGTAAACAAACATGTTTAACTTACGATCGATAAACGATGCGAAAACCAAATTAAAGAGAATAAAATTTGCGATAACAAGCTTCAACATCATCCTTGTGTGTGTTTTTTCTTTCTTTCGTTTGGAAATGTTTTCCAACTACAAATGGGACAAGAGAATTTATAGGTAGTAAATTCTGATTTTAGAGTTATTTTTTTATTAGTCAAAATATAAACTTTCATATATTAAATATAAGAATCCAATTATAACAAAGAGGTAGATAAGTAGACGCCAACCCCTTCTGAATGGCCTCTAGTCTTTTTATCTTGTAATTAACTATTGAAATAAAGATAATTAATGATTCATTGATAATTTAATATTATAATTAATAATATTAATTATTAACTTTTTAGGATTCTTTGATGACTTATATTGTAGTGTAGCTATAAATATTAATTAATAACTATAACTAATAATTATTTGATAATTTATTTCGTATTTATTAATATTAGTTAATGTTTTGGTTAAAAACTACCGAAGCAATAATTGAGTAAATTAGCGAAGTGAGGTAGTGTGCTTTTCTATAGTGGGGTAAGTGGTAAGTAATATAGTTGACAAATGTGTTAATAGTAAAGGTTGACACGACGATATAGCAAGGAAAAACCTTAGATCTCGGTGAGGATTCCCGGAAAACAAACTCGGGAGGAGAAAATTCTCCCTAGTCTCAATTTATTAATGAAAATGGTGATTACAGCTCGGGAACTAGTTGAGAACGATAGCTAGAATACAAGTGTGAGTATTGTGAGTGCATAATGTGTCCTATAAAATTCTCAATATCCCATTTTAGTAAATAAGAATAATAAAAAGTGTTATAAATCCGGACACCCTAGCCACTATGAATAATTAATGATTTAGTCTTCATCCCACGTGTATTTCAGTTGATTCACCAAGCTTTTAGGTAGAATAGTTATCTAGCCGTTGTAGACCGTTTGAGTTTTGCGTAACCTACACGCACAATATAAATATTACAATCATACTTAGTTCAAGATCTTGTCTCTAGCTAGGAATCCTAACTAGCAGCGTAACGGTCAGAATCATGTTGCGGATAAAATGACTCCTAACAGTTAATAACATTCTTTTAAGATAATCTTTGATAACCTTGTAATTATTCATATTAACTAATAACTTTATTATTATCTTGAATCATGCATGGGATCATATTTAACAGAAAATTTATTTCACCTAAAACATTCTCTAGTCTTGCATTTGCAAAGATTTGAACTTGTTATCTATATTTTAAAATATGAATACGATACCACTAGACCATTAAATCATAGGTATTGTAGACGTGATCATAAGAGTCAAATTTTATTACATGGTTTTGTGGCAATTATAGTTAAATTTTGTTCACACGTTTCAGTTATTATTTATATCAACTTCCTTATCAATATACTAGAAAAAGAACATGCTCGCAGAGGTGGGGACGCAACGGGAATTCGATCGGTTGGGGTTCGGTTTGCTATGGTACATCATTTTCCATAGCAAAATTTATAGTTAGTATAGTTAATGATACAAAAAAAATAAGAAATATATATAACAGCATGTAACAACCCGAAACTTCCTATCTACTTTTGTCAACTTTCAAAAGTTGAAGGACCAAAACGTTCCCAAAATGATTAAGAACCAACATCTCGAATATGTACAGCGATAATCAGTACGAAAAACGAGAAAAACAAAATCTGGATCTTAATAGCGCATTGCAACGGACAAAGCCCAAGTCCATCGACATACGCGACGGACTTGCAAAATATCTGGAATTTAAGCGGTGTCACGCTACACTATGACTCTACCCATTTTACTATAGTGATACGCGATGACCCTGTTAAGTAACCGGGGACACGTGTCGAACCACACATCAACACGTGGCGAGTCATCAAGCCATGTGGCGATGACGCGGCGCCAAGTGGCAGTATGCGAGTTTAGGGCGACCTTGCGATACGCGACAACCCCCTTTTCACATCATCGTGAGATGTGATTGGTTTCAAAACTATCCTATAAAACGTTCCTTCGTGAAGAAGAAACGTAGTATGTGATTGGTATATAAACAAGAAGACTATAGGTCTAAATGTTTTATTCAGACAAATGATTTATGAAGGTTTAAAGCTATATAAGTTAGACTAAAGGTCTAAAGCTAAATCATTTGATCTAGCTATTTATACAAGTTATTCGCGTAACTATAGGTTCGAGGTAACATGCACACAAACATAAATATGTGAGACACACTGATCATAAAAATGGTGATTACGTCTAATCTCTTTACAAGCGTGAATACACTCAAACTTTATAAACGAGTCATTTACATAAAAGTTTGCATGGGATTAAGATCCCTAGAACTTTTGTATCTGCTGACATACATGCTAGTTATACGTGTGTCTAGATCCATACATATGTGTCCAGATGGTAGGCAAACCCCGCGATGCTTTGCTTCATGTCCATGTCTCATTGAGCCAGTCTATTTAGGCTGTGTGGGTTTAACTATGTGCATATAATTAGTATATGGTATACAAGGCCACTAATTGTTTTAAGCATGAACTAAATGTGCGTTCACCCGCATGTGTTGCTGACGTATTTTATAAATTCTGTTACATGTAACCAGGAATAGAGGTTAAAAGATGATGCAATAGCCATTAAAAGGTCTAATGGCTCAGATGTATTTTGAATATTATATATATATATATATATATATATATATATATATATATATATATATATATATAAAAGAGAAGTTTGGTGCCGCTAACCAAGTTGCAGCACCAAACTTGTCCATACAATTTTGTTTTTCTTTTGCAGTATTGGTAGCATAGCGAACATAACGAGAACTGACCTAACGTCAATTTTTATTTACGTAACGAAAACAGACTGACAATGCTAAGGTTTTGATGTCATTTGGTTTTTATGTTTTAGTTCTGTTACCATAACGAATGTAACGAAAACCGACCGGATGCCAATTTTCTTTATTTTTTTTTTGTTTTTTGTTTTAGTTCGGTACTTTAACGAATGAGAAAGAAACCAACCAAATTCGCGTAAAGTCACTGCCTTTTGTTTTAGGTCCAGTACCACCGTAACGAAAACCGACCAACTGTCATTTTTGTTTTGGTTATGGTATCGTAAGAAACCGAATGAATTCACGTCAACTTGTCATCTTAACTTTCAAGACCGTCACCACTCAGAGTTTACCTGCCCGGCGCAACGCGCCGGGTAAATTCCTAGTTGTAAACAAATGTAAATTAATGGTTTTTTAAGTTAAACTCTTTAGTACTAATCATTGAGTATTCAATCACCGACATTTTGAATATAATAATAATTTAATAAAAAATCTGTCGCGTTGCAACCAATACTTTGATATATTTTCAAAACAGTTACCAAAAGTTGGTCATACTCCAAGCCTCATGGAGCCGGGTTTGACACAACAATATCATAAAAAAATAAGTTAATTACCATTATGTTTTTCTTACTATTTTTGTAAGTTAATTGCAACAAATGTATTAACTAATTCATATTTATTTATTAATAATAAATTTCTTTTCACCTAAAATCTTATTAACCTTGATGAAACCCTAATTCATTCAAAAAATGATTTTTACAATTAAAAGTGATCACTTGATGTTATGTGTATGTTGATGTTGGAACAACATCAGAATGTTACTGCAGAATTTTACAGTATTTTTGTGTCTAGAATCATCAATTGATGTGTAGATGATCTAAAAATATTTTCATGATTTTTCATGGAACTCTAAGTATGTTTTCATATTTTTTTTACGGAGACTATAACTTGATTAATTTAAAAAAAAATGGATTTGATATTTTTACGTTAGGTGCTTTAAAGGGTTCTTATAACACTCTCATTGACCTTGCCTCAATTTGAGGAACGTGAATTGTTTTATAAATTTAATGGTAAATTGTCACTTGAAAAGGATCATCCTGACCTTGCTATGATATGGGATTTATTTTCTATAAGCAATTAGATATCATGAAAAATACATGAGCTATAAAGGAGTAATTTATCACTCCCATAAAATATTCAGAATTTATTAATAATATCTAGTATTTTAGATAAAATACCCAAACTAATCTAAAAAACCTACAGTTGAACTGTGATTGCTAGAACACTTTGTTAACGTTAGAAAGTACATCTAATTAGCATGGCATGGTATTTCTAAGATGTAGAACCATATTTGATACTGCCATAATTACTATGTGATGTATGCTATTACTTGATTTAATATTTGTGAACATGACTAAACCTAAATTCACTTAACGAGTCACCAACGTGGCGTCGAGTTAACTGTAGCATCCCGAAATTTCCATGAATAATATTAAGATATTATATACGTTGGAAGAATTAAGTTTGGTTAATAAATAATAATAAAATATTATTTATGTTGTCAGAATTATTTATTCAGAATAAATAATTAATTAGTAAGTTGGATAACGAAAGGGAACGGTAGGCCTTAGAGAATTAGACATGGTGGAATTATGGAATTAAGATGAAGATGGGCCTAAGGTTCATGGGCTTAAGGGGTATAAATGCCCCTTAAAACCTAAATCATTTCCATCTCCATCATTCTACACCTTAGCTTACACCATAAAAAACACACACTTAAGCCAAATAATCTCTACACCATTCTAATCAACGGTCCAAGAGCAGCCAAAGGTAAGAAAGGATTTATCTCAATTGACCCAACATTATAGAACCCGACACCGCGACCCCGGATTGCCAAACAAGCCGTTTGGATCTAGATCTAGCTTTTATCGTGTGTTTAATCCATAAAAAAGGAGCTTAAGAGTCACCTTAGGATTTGACCACACAAAGCTATGTACCTGGACCGTAAACAATCAAAATCCGACCAAATGTGGTGGTTAACTACGGCTGACGGTGCCGGAATCGCTGAAAAACCCTAAAAACGCATTAAAGATGAGCTAACCTGCCCATATCCGGCGGAGATGTGCCCAACGTATAAGTATGGGCGCATATGTATATACGGGCGTATATGTACAAGTATATATATGCGGCGTATATGTAATGGAAACATATACGGGGGTTTTGAACTTCAGTTTTTCGATGAGGTTTATAGTAAAGACTTATTAATCAAAATATACCAGCCAGGGACTCTGCCCCTTGGACCCTGCTAGGGGCTACCGCCCCTAGAACCCTGCTGTCGGGGACGCTGCCCCCCGGACCCACGTTAGCTAAGGGTTTCACTAACTTAGAAGTATAATATAGTTAGAAGTAGTTAATTGATACTATAATCGTTACACAGTTAGTCATGCACAGCTAAGGAGGGGTATTACTATAAACTCATAAAGGAACAGGACGCACTGAGTTTTTAGCTCCATTTCCTTGTTATGTTTTCGGGGCTATGTGCATACTCGATGTTATTAGTTAATACATTTACCTTAAGTGGTAAGTGTATGATATGCGAATGTGTTATGAATGATGTGTGAATGATTTATGCATAATATAGAAATTGTTAAGAGTATGTATAAAAGTATATAAATATGATGGTATATTCAAAGATGATGGGCACCGGGCCCTAATAATATCCGAGGATTACGGGCACCGGACCCTATTAATATCCGAGGATGTAGGGCACCAGACCCTTATAATATCTGAGGTATGTAGGGCGAAATGCTCTTTATAATGTAATGATAGTTATTTATGTAATGTACATGCTAAAAGAATGAAAGTATGCATGCATGCATGCATGCATGTATGTATGTATGTATGTATGTATGTATGAAAGGTAAACAGGTTAAGTATTTAATATGTATCTTCGGAAACGTATATATGTAAGTATGTGAATGTATTGTATGTTGCCAGATTAACTAGAACTCACTCAGCTTAGCTGACTTTTAGTATGCACGCAGGTAAGTAGAATGAGACAGTTGGCGCCTGGCTTAAGGAGCACACATGGTTGAAGAATAAAGAAGTTGGCATCTGAATATTTCAAGTTATATGTTTTTTGATGTTTGAACTTTAAAGGCATTTTTAAGTTTTTATATATGAATGTTTGATGTTTTAAGTATTCCACGAAAGTTTTAATTCACTATGATATTTAGAACTGTGTTTATGAATAAATCCAACGCCAAAGTAGCGCGTCGAAAACGGGGTCTTACAATAACTTGGTCAAACTTTTGGTCACCAGGTCAGCTCGGTCAAACTTTTGGTCAACGGTCAACAAAAGTCAAATTCAGAAAAAAAAAAGCAAACTTTGGTCAAAAAGTCAAACGTTGGTCCACTTAGTCTAACACAATGAACAATGAGATTGTTTGGATACTAGAGGTTCTAGGAACCATAACACACATACATACGTACTCGTATAATATAGGATACTTGTACGAGACACCATACGCTTAGCTGCTGACTTTGTTTATTTAGCAACGCACTCGAGGTGAGTTTCACGGTCCCTCTCTTTTAACTTTTTTCTTTGAAGAGGGGTGGGGGGAGCATGCACACAAACATTTTTCTTGATTTTGTAACATTGTATATCACATGCGTAACATTATGAACTTGAAAGTCCTCACAAACCTCGAACCGTTAGTATTGAATAACGAGGAACTTTGAGTAGTTCTACTGGGTTTGACAAACCATGTTCTGGGATAGTCGTGCTAGCACAACTGGAGGTCGAATGAATGTGACTAACACATTGCCATTGGTTTGGAAAGACATGGTGGGAGGAAAACAAACTAAACAGTCGTCTTCGTTTTCGAACCACTATTAGTAGCATGCACATGCATTGGGAATCCACTGCTAAATTTTTGTCACATTGTTAGTAACACCTTAACGTTTATTTATTTACAAACTCGTGGACTGTGTTGACACTTTTTAGCATGTCTTTCTTAGTTCACTAAGGTGCATATCAAATATTAGGAGCAAAGTATGTGCAGCAAGTGGAATCATGCAATGTTTGTGCCATTGGTTATACCTTAACAACTACTCACTGAACCAAACCCATTAATGTAAATTCGTTGCGTGTTATCGCCATATTTTGCATCCATGTCATTAGTGTCAATCATCTCATATACTTATTTTGTATGAGTGACCTCAACTTGTGTGACATTGCCTCACAATCAACTACAATGAGTTAACGAGTAAATGTCAATATATGTTTATATACTATTGGATGTGAGTTTTGTAACCCATAAATGAACAATCAAACTTCAACTCTAGTAGACATGTATGAAAGTACAGTAGTTTATAGTCGTGTTATCACATCATCTGTATTGAGTGTTTATCTACAGAGTACTGAAACCCTAAGGGAATACACCTACAAATGAAACTAAATTAAACATATATAGAATAGAATTCCCTAAATATGAACCCTAATTTTCTTCAACAATAAGCATTTGGGGAGAGAGAGAAACTCAAATCATAAGATGTATCAACAATAACAAGGAACTAATTAATAATGAAAGGTAATGTTTAAAATGAGAAAGACCTAGAAAGAAGGGCCAATGACACAAACGAGCACTAGAGTAATAGTTAACTTATATGCCTTATTACAGTCAGCCATGCACAACTAAGGAAAGGTATTACGATTAGCTCTGAACGTAACAGAATTCAGGTGAGTTCTAGCCCCCTTTTTACCTTTAAACGTTTTTGGGGATGTATGCATACTCAAGAAAGAAGATAAAAGATGAAAGTGACATGTTTTATATGAGATAGTAAATGTGTAAACTAATAATAAACGTAATTAACTCTTTTATGTTAAATATGTATAAAGAAAGTGAGTAAGTTATGATGTGGACATTGGGGGGTCATAGTACCTTATACTTGTCCACATCATCAGTGCTCGTGGGTTGTACGCAAGTGCATATATGATAGACATATGTTCCATTACGGACATGATAGTAAGTTAAGGAAAGGAAAGCACTCGCATGAACACAATAAAGGACTAAAGACCTATATTGTGTTCAACGCATGTGTTGTTATGGTAGCGTGGTCTAATTATAGGTACAATGTATTAACTGATGGAATACTATAGTACGTGTAAGATGGTCCAGTTATGGATACAAAGGATAATGTGGTCCAGTTATGTATACGATGGTTAGATGGTCCAGTTATGGATACAAAGGATAATGTGGTCCAATTATGGATACGATGGTTAGATGGCCCAGTTATGGGTACAATGTATAGATGGTTCAATTAGGGATACCAAGTACGGTAGTTAATAATTAAGTATGCGTATGTGGTATGATTGTTTGGTCTGGTAGTTAATGAATGTATATACATACGTTGTGTGATTGTTTGGTCCAGCTATGGATACTAGGAGAATAGATATCGTATAATGAACGGTTTACATGCTCCGATATGCATTAAAAAGATAAGGGTAAGAATGTAAACGAATGTGAACGAAAGAAAGGTCATGATAACGTATCTTCGGATACGAAAGAGTCATGTGTCAATTGTTTTAAGTCGATCATCTGTGAAAATAAAGAAATGTTAGAACTCACTCAGCGTGTAACTGACTTTTAGTATGCATGCAGGTATTGTTGATGATGTGGCAATCTTTAGGTGCGTACGAGGCTATCCATATTGAAGATTAGTTAGTGAAAGAAGTTTATTATGTAAAAAGTTTTAGTTTCCGCTGCAAATTGTATATGCTTCCGTTGTAAGGCTGTAACAAACTGAGTTTATGAGTAAATCCAACGCTAAAGTAAGGCTACCGGGATTGGGGCCTTACATCGAGTTAATGATTGCAAGAACTATATGTGGAGAATAAAAAGTTACGTATTCTTTAGTGTAGTGAAATTTGTTAAAATTGTTGGTTTATATAGTGTAAAAATGTGATTTGAATTCTTTTTATTTTATTGTAATTCGCTTTTTAAAATTATATGATTGCAAAATAGTGATTATATCGAAACAGAAAGTAAGCGGGCAACAAGCTACGCCGCTACCTCTTTTTGAATTTCAAAACCCAATCTTTCAAAAAACCTCTTTTTATTTTATGTATTTTCCAAAAAATAAAATATGTTCAAGCGACTCAAGTTTATACCTTCATAAAAGAATTCCACCAAAGTTCTTAAGTTATTCAACTACTCTAAAATTAACGCCACCATGGGCTTGGCAGACAAAGCAAGAATTTGAAAGCCTCGCCAAAAGAAAGTAGTTTTTCGGTGCTGTAATTAATTTTTGCTAATAATGGCACCAGCAAAACTAATTGATGATGTTTTCATTGATAATATTGCATCTTTTATATATATTTTCTTTAAAATTTTTAATTTCTGAAATAATAGTTTATAATTGGATGTGGCTCAATGGTAGACCACTTACTTTATTAGTAAGAGATAAAGGGTTTAAATCTCACTATCACCAATTTATATGGGAGAGGGATGACCCTAACTTGTCAGGGTTCGAGTCCTGATCCCACCCGGTTTTACCGGCTCCTCGTTGTCGTGCCGTTTGGTGGGCGTGGTGGTCAGGTTTTATCCGGTGTTTCCCTCAATAGGTGGACCTCTAGGGGCTCCGTCCGTCCAGACTAGTGGCCGGCTCGGGCTACCTTTAGCCAATGCGGGCCGCGTACGAAGTACCCGACGTTACTTAGTTAGCCGTTAAAAAAATACGGAAAAATTACCCAAGCTTTGTATATTTAATTATTTATTAATGGAATGCCCATGTTGTTGGTTTTGGACTTTATTTCTCCTTAATTATTGCGGCATTTCAGGGATTGTTATGGTAACCAAATGCACAATAATTTAAGGGTAAACACAAAACCTAATTAATTGAATCGAACCGAAATATTAACGGCGGTTATTTTTTATTTGTTTGTTTTTTATTTTTTGAAAAACCGAATTTTTGGTTTTGATTCGGTTATCCATTTTTAAAATACCGAACCAACTAATGGTTCATATGATGAAGATGTTGAAAACTGAGACTAAACTTTGAAGATTTATAAGATGATGAATGGAGATCGAGACTTATTAGTGTTTTATGATTATGAATTTTGTTGAATTTTATCTTCTACTACTATAACAACTTTGTATTTGTATGATTTCACATAACATACGTCTATTTTTGTTTTTTGAATTTTAGTATGTATGTATTACGTATTTAAAAGCTTAAAATCATCATTTTCAATTTTATAAATTTAGCTTTACAATGTCTACACATAATTGGAAAAAAAACGACTAAAACGAAACCGAGAATAACCAAAAAACAAACGGTTTGTATATTCCAAAAAACCGATGACTTCGGTTTCAGTTTCGCCTAATAATTGAACCATGCTCAGCCCAACGTGATATGCCCTTTTATATTAGAAATAAGTAATTTAATTACTAATTTGCCACTACTTAAATCTCCTCCGTTGATATGTGTGGTTTAATGGTGGTGATTGTTTCTTCTTAAATGGATATTTTACCGTATCCAGAAAACCCACTTAACATGAGAAAATAAAACAATCCCCCCCCCCCCTACACATTGAACATCTATAAATATTTAAAAAATTTACCATTAAGTGTAGTAATTGTTTATGAAAATATATTAACATCTATATGTTCTAATAAATACTACATATTTTTGCCACGTGTTACTCTCATAACCCTTCTTACCTTTGTGACATTTGTTAATTTCGGGTCTTGATTAGTATTCGTTTTGTATCCATTTATTATGTAAATCGACCCGTTTTGTTAACCGAAGCTTATGCTATAATCAAAATGATGGATTTTATGTTATAATATTGTTTTACACTTGTTGGGTCTTGAAAACATCATTTTCGGTCCTTAAAACGCGTTAAAATCACTTAAAACGAACTTCGGGGGCCAAAACTGTCATTTTTGAAACTTTGGAAAAATCTGTCACCACGGCCATAGCGTGGGGCGATGGCCATCAGATCAGCAACTCGGATTTTATGTTGTTTTGTGTTTTGTTTTGATCCATTTTGCATGAAAACTCTTGTAACTCACATCCATATTTGACCATCAACATTACCCTATATATACACCACCATTTCCCTTCACTTTCCCCTGCTACATCTCCAAATTTTCTCTCAAATACAAAGATTCAAGGTTGTTATTTTTAGTGTTATTGAAGGTTTGACTTCCAAAAGTCAAACTGAGCTAAATCTTTAATTCTAATTAGCTTATATAGTCTTATTAATACTTGAATATGGTTATACAACATATATATAATATACACCCCTTGTTACCTTTGGTAGTTACTTCTCCGATCTCGGTCGGTGAGGTTTCGGACCTTGAAAGGCAAGGCTACATGGAGGACTTTTGAGTCCTTGATATATATATATATATATATATATATATATATATATATATATATATATATATATATATATATATATATATATATATATATACAGAACTTGCTTGTGCATATTAACCATGCTTAACTTCTGCTCATTTTAGTGAGTCTAGCCTCGGTTTAACCGTAAATAGCTCTAAACCGTAAACCGAACTTTGTTTACTAGTTTTTGTTAAATAATTGTTTAAGCATGCTTATTGTTAGATTTAAGTTTCTAAAATCATTTTCATGAGTTCTATGGTTTTGGGTTTGTGAAATCTTACCTCGGTTTTAACCCGAACCAAGATCCGAACCGAAAACCGAACTTTCGTTTAAAGACTTTACTGTTAACTTTTTGGTTGTAAAACTTAAGTTTCACCATTTATAAATTATTATACAAGTTCTTTTGATATTTGGGCATGTGGAAACCATCTATGAACTTATTGTGAGATGGAAACCGAACCAAACCGAACTAAACTGATTTTCACTCGCTTAAGACACACAAGTGTGTTTTTAGCTATCAAGATTTGTATAAATCTTTAAAAATACTTTCTAAACTGATTATAATTATTTTCTTAAGTACTTGGAAATGTTGAATCCAACTTGATCTCATAACAAAGTTTGGACCGACAAAACTGAACACTCGCTTAACGTGCGTTGTTAGTTCTAAAACAATAGAAATACATACTTGGTTAAGTCTAATTAAGTTTTATTGAGTTATCTCATAACATTCATTATTTTGAAAGTTGACTATGGGTTTGACCAATTATCAAGACCCGAACCAACAACCTGAACACTCGTTAAAACCCGTTTTAGTATCTTTATTCTAAAGAGACTTGCATTCTTGCATTTTACCCACCTTATTACTTAACATAGGTTGAGTAAATATTAAGGTTAGATACTTAAACATGGTTTCGAGCAAACTTACATTTTAAAAGATTATTATTATAAATTCTTAACAGTTACATTTTAAACCTTGAACTTTAATTGTTTACATTTCTCAACACTTATTTTATTTAAAGACCTTCAAGACAACCTTTTAATTCAAGACTTTATTTTATCTAGGCTTTGCTCGTTAAACTCGTCATTCCGGTAAAACTCCAAATCATCAAATCTTTCAAGTTTGTTACTTGAACGTGATTACTTTTCATACCATGTTTTCCATCTTTCGTTTTGGGGGTGATATTGCATACATATTTCAAACTAAATGCTTTATACTTGAGTCTTAAACCACAAACTTTATTGTATACTTTACTAATGCTCGATTTGGTGTTATACGCTTACATGCTTAATTGTTAATGTGTTTACCGCTTTTGGTTGGTTGATCTATAAATCCTAAACTATTTGGCATCCCCTTATAGCAAGGTGTCGTTAATGTATTCTTATTAACGATAACTATAAATGCTAGACTATTTGGCATCCCCTTATAGCAAGGTGTCATTAATGTATTCTTATTAACGATAACTATAAATCCTAGTCTATTTGGCAACCCCTCATAGAAAGGTGTTGTTAATGTATTCTTATTAACGATTTCATTATCCAAATTATTGCTATTATTTATCGTTTTGTATACAAGTTGTGGCATTTTCCTATTATATACATATTGCTCAAAAACTATGAAATTGCTCACCAACCTTTGTGTTGACAAACTTTATTTTATGCAATGTTACAGGTTTGACTTTTTTTGACTTGAGGACTTGACCAAAAAACGTTACCAAGACTATTAGGATATTAGTAAAACGAACAATATATTTGGTTACTTGTATTCAATTTGTTTATATGAACAAGATGTGTTGTTTATTGATTTTATGAAATAAAATGAGTTGATTAAATATTGTCGCTTTAATAGCATCTTGTGTATTTGTCCAATCACGTTGCACCCCGGCATGTTCCGCCGCCTTTGGTCGGAGTGTGACAACCTTTTTTCAACCCATTTCAATACATGGTCCTTATCTTTTAAGCCATTTCAATATATGAATTCAAGTTTTTTTAATTAAACGTAAATCATAATCAATTCAGTCATTAATATTAAGGTTGAAATAAGAAAATATTAAAATTAAAGTTGCAGGTTTGTTTGAATAAAATTTTAAAGTCACGGGTAATTACAAATTAAAGAAAACAAAGATGTATCATAGTCTAAGAATTTGGATTTGTATGGTAAACTGCAAATTGTTTGAAAACTAGGATTCGAGAAGCAGAGCATAATGTTTTATATAAGATTGGTTTTAAATTTGAAATTAAAATTTCTCAATGCATTCGAGCTGGAAAAATGTGTATTTTTTTAATTTTCTCCAAACGATTGTATAAATATTGCAAACATGGAGAATATTTATTATATATATCTTGGTGTCAGATTCTAAACCCAAAAAAAATATTTATAGGTTCCGCATCATTTACTTCTCGCGTAAGGATTTCTTTTATTGGTTTTGCTAGTCTTCAAATAAGTCACCGCGTTACACACGACTTTAATACTTGTGTGCATCTTCATAAGAAACTCCTAGCACATTATCAGGTGAGTAATCACACTCCCCCTTTTACTATTTTATGTTTTGGGAGCTTTATGCGTACACAACTGTATTATTTATTAATTATCAAGTATATACTCAAACTCAATTCCACTATTTGCGTAGTTGTGATATTACTCGATTAGTTGCTAAATGTTATGTGGCTATTTGTTTACAGTTTTTTATGGTTGGTTGTTATCTCATCCTCATAGTATGATCATACGTCGTCCGAGTAAACATGTCCGAATCTAGTAGCACGTTGAAAAGACACTTTTATTTTATGTTTTGCTAGTTGATGTAATGCACATTATCACAAGGAATTGATATTTTTTTATAATTATATATATCTAAAATTGTGATTACTTGCTCAACATTATTGTTGACAAAATATATATATTTTTACGTATATCGCAGGTAGCTATTTGTGGACGAAGTGAAGTTTTAAAGGCTTAGTTTGGACCTTAGGTTTTGATAAAAAAAATAAATAAAGAATTATTTTGTTTGCCTTAGTTTGATTGTAATGGTTTCGGACGACTTTTGATTTGTGAAATTCTTATATGCAATGATTTGAATAAATAAATTAGATATTGACACTTTGTATTTATTTTAGTGTCTTTGAGCTATGATACAAATTATGTCGCGCCTCGGCATGTTCCGCCGTAGGTTGGGGTGTGACAGATTGGTATCAAAGCCGAAGGCTATAAGATAGGTGGTTAGACCTAACGACCTAGTAGCATGCTTAGGGTCCTTATGTGTACCCTACTTGTTTAAATTTTGTTCAGCTTAAATATATTTAATTATTTTATTCTTATTATTGTACACAAGACACAGACACAATTCCGATGCCATGCCACATTTTCAAAATCATTTTCAATACCATAAATATTATTATTTTATTTTGAAAAAAAATTCTTATGAATTTCCACAAATTTGTTTTCACACTTCCCTCGTTTAATTGGTTAACGTAATTACTGTAACGATTACATTCCTTAATTATAGTCCGAATTCACGGTGATTTCGTGGCTAAATTCGGTATTTGTGATTATTTTATATTATTTAAAACACAAAATGCCACGGTGGTTCATGAAGAGTTCTAATTTTTTAATAAAAATCAATAATCTCTTTACGATTCATACTTCATTTATTTACTTTATTTTATTTTTGAATTGTCCGCAATATTTTAGAAACCTCAAATTATTTAATTCTTAATTAATACACAATGTCTTAAATCCTTGATTTTTTTAGTTTGATCTCCCGTTATTCTCGTTATTTCAAATTCACAAAATTCGACCCATCCTCGAATTTAAAGAAATTCATATCACATTATTTGGAGTTTTTAATTTATATTATGTAACCTTATCCTCAAATTCAAAGTTATTCTATTAACATTTAAAATTTTATGGAAATTTTTGTGGTAGCATCAAATTCATGGCGATATAAATTTTATTTACACATTTTGTTTCAACGATTTAAGTTCAATATTGAGTTTCGTTATTGATACACATTTTACTCATTTTGTTGAAATAAAGCCACGGTGATACATGCATGTTTCAACAATTAAATTTCGATAGTGATTTTCGTTATGGATATAAATTATATTTACTCATTTTTTTGGAAGGAATCTATTGTGATACATGAGCAAAATCGACATCCTCATATATATACAACTCCCTTGGATTTCTTAACGATATGTGGTTGGGAATCCCAACAACCCGTTTTAAAGTTGTATTTCATGATGTCGTTATAAGATTTTTTTTTTCAATCCGTTCTCATTTTTATTTTATAAATCTATAAATTTGAAATTCCATCATTGGAATTCAATTATTTAATTTAAGTTTCCATTATTAAATTGAATTTTTCAGCATGCAAATTAATTTCCACCATTCAATTTGAATTTCTGTTGTCCAGTTTATTTTTATCATTAAATTGAATTTTCCACTGTTTAATTAAAATTCCCATGGTAATCCATGGATAATTCAATTACCCATTTCATTTTATGACATATTCCAACGCCTACCTCGATTTTTGGTATATTGCTTCGATATCTTGCGAATTATAATGTTTCAATTTATAAAATTTTAATGATGACTTCACTAGTGTGTTAGAATAGTCATGGTGATTCGTGCATTTCTAACCTCTTGTTTTATTCTGTTACAATATTTCATAACCCATTTTCATTTTCCCTATTAATTGAATCTTCATTATTTAATTAATTGAACATCCATGATAAACTGTGGATAAATTAATTTACTTAATTCGTCTTATTTATATTGTGGGAATAAAAAAATCTTTTTTAATTCGTGGATACTCCAGCCTTATATTATATCTATTTTTAAGGTTTGTTTGAAGTAGGATTATCTCGGTGATTCGAGAAAATCCGTTTATTAATTTAATCTCTTTACAATTTACTAGGATATTTTTGAATTTTCACATTTCCAATAATGTTACAATTATTATTTACCATTTATTTTAATATTTCAATTTTGTAATTTGAATTTCTCTCTTCTCAAAGTCACAATTTCAATTCTTCAATTTCATTTGCGTTACAAGCTAGACTCTCAAGTTTTATAAACTATTTCATGATACTTTTTTTTCCTATTATAGTCACATTCCATATACTTTTGAATTTATATTTCTAGTTATTTGAAATCTCACAAGTTACATTAATAAGTTTATGGTCACATTCCATATACTTTTGAATTTATATTTCTAGTTGTTTGAAATCTCACAAGTTACATTAATAAGTTCTTTAATGTTACAATTATTATTTTAATGTTTCGATTTTCAAATGGAATCTTTTTGTTAAATATTTTTACTCATGAAAGCATTAATTTTCAAATAGAGTAAGTACTATTTGGTATTATTTTCATTTCTACTTTTCATTTCTACACGTGAATGTCTTAGTTTTCCTATTTTTGTATTATTTGAATTTATTTCTCATGAACGCCTTAACTTTCAAGGAAAATTGAAATTCGAATTATT
This sequence comes from Bidens hawaiensis, assembly GCF_021521415.1. NCBI lineage: Eukaryota > Viridiplantae > Streptophyta > Magnoliopsida > Asterales > Asteraceae > Bidens > Bidens hawaiensis. The sequence goes on along the minus strand of NW_027497945.1, from coordinate 17,468 downwards.
TTTCATTTTAACCATGAATATTTAACCTTCTCGCAAAACATAGTTTCTTTAAACTATGTTTAGCATTGCGATAAATTGATATTTCAACCTCAACCTCAATTATAATCCGATAATTTATTTCGTTATCTATTCAATTTTCAAGTTTACCCACAAGATCAATTATAAATTATTTTTGGTGATCAATTTTTTAATTTGTTCAATTTATAAGTTTATCAATAATTTCATATGTTTCACAATTTACCCTTATCTCATAAAATTTTCACCTTTTTGTCCTCGTAGAATGTCCTCATCACCCAACTCCAAAACCGTTAACCCCACCGAAATCGCCACTACCAGCCCATGTATTTCGCAAAATTTCCACCGTCTCATAAGTTTTACACCTTTTTCCCTAAAGGGTGTCTTCTCGTCACAACAACTGATATCATCGCTTTGCCGCCGACATCATTTCCAAGCTATCGATGCCAACAACTCATCATCCTCAACCATTATCCCCACCAATTGTGACAATTCACCACTTACAATAACCGATCTCATAAACAAAACCTTCTAGATCCTCACTTGGTCACACCTCTTGAAACATCGATAAATACTTCTCTGTCCCGCCATGAGTTTTGATCCCCAAACTCTCCTTGATGCCATCACACTAGCCAAGAACCATGATCATGATGCTAAGAAAATCTCAACAACCAAACCCACACCAATAAACACGAGAACTATGCCTTAACCAACTCAAAGCTCAACTCATAACCTTCAAACTCAACCTAACAAGAAGCCTTACAACGGATCATACTCTTTATATAGTACCTACAAGTTCCACCATCCAACTACCTTACCATGCCGACAATGCTCTAAATGCAGCCTTTATGACCATTCATCACCCATGTCATGAACCCATGAGATCTTAACTCAACCCATCTGTGACTCAAACCGTTGCTCCACCTTTTACTCAACCCATACCCGATCATCCTCGACATATCAAACTTGCTACAAATTGTGGTGATCCAAGTCCTCTTCGAAATGTGTGCCCTAGACTTATATATGCCAATCAAGCTCAGGCCCATTCCTAATCAAGTACACCTAAGAACCGCAAGCCCAAATCCGTCAAGCCCATTTCAATCGAAGTTCGTCCATGCAACCTATTCTAGTCCAACTTGTTCGAGCTATTCAAACCCATCCGTGCTCGATCGTTCATTTTTCATAAATGTCAAACCCTCCAAGGTGCACAAGGTCAAATGTTCCAAGTCAACCGCAACTAAAGGATTCAAGGACCCTCATCGATCTCAAATTTTCCTTCCTATTTTTTCTTCTTTCAGTTTAAACGACTTGTGACGACTTCTTAACTATTCATATTTAATTTTTTTTTCTTAACTCGAAATACTCAAGACTATTTATCTCAATTTTAATATTCTATCATTATCTTTAGGCACCTACTCTCATTGCTCGCTCATTTTTTATTTTGTTTAACCATGTAATGACCCTATATTATTTTATAACCATCCTCATTATTCTACAATTCAAGCGCAAAATTTATTACTCAATCTAGCGGCCTATGACCGGTTGCCACGAGCATTTATTTTTATTAAAACAAGGGGCTATAAACCATTTTTTATTTATCATAGTTGACTATTAGAAGTCATATGTATAACTTTTATTATTATTATTATTTCAATTGTATTATGTCATAACTTTTCTCATCTATCCTAACTCAACTCATCTAAATTTTCATGTAATCTTGTTCGAATTTACATTCCTAGCCCCAAGGACTCCATTATCTCAACATATTCTTAAATGTCCACAAAAAATTTTTCTCGTTTCAGGATCGTTCGTTGACTCTTATAACAACTGCATTTTCACTTTAAACTTGAATTATTTTTGTTGATATTGTTTCATATATTAATGAAAACAGTATGTTCTTTTATTTATTTATTAAGTTCACTAAAGTTCATCCATTAACTATTGTTTCACAAAGACATATTTTTAATAATTGATAACTATTACTTTTTATAACCCATACAATAGGACGGATCATGTGGACCATCCGATGACGAAAGTAATTATTGTCCGGAACATAATTATCAAAGTCCTCGCATGGAAATCATTATACGTACGATTGTGGGTCATAACTTAGAACCAAGGGTGTTTTGGACAACGGTACAAATGTGGTATGATAAGGGCATGGTGGATACGTCGCTAATACATCTTATATATAAGTGTTCTTGCCATATTTCTTTTGTAGCGTCTTTCGGGCCACGTAAAGTTCTAAGTTATATTAAATTATTATTTATTATTTTTTTTTGAAAAAAAGGTATTTTATGTTTACATTAGACGACTAGCATCGTAGTTTTTCCCTTAATTTCGGAACGAAATTTTTAAAAAGTACAGAATACTGTAACATTCATTTTTTTTTCAAACCCGAAACCCGACCCATTCTAATTTTCAAAACCATAAAGTCAATGTTGATACGATTTATTATTAAATCTATTCTTGAAAGATTAATATAGTTTTGGATCCCTAGTATTAAAAAAAATGGACATAAACATTAATCAACTAGACTTTGGGACCTTAGTCTATTTGTATGTGTATTTAAATTAATAAAACATTAATTTTATAGCATGTTGAAGAAAACGTAATTTTTGTATTATTTAAATATAAATTGGTTTCATTTGTTTAAAGAAATGTTAAAATTTGCATAAAGTTAGGAAATTGGTTTCAAACTCTCAAATTGACTTTCTATATTTGTTCAAAAGTTGACCCCTCATTATTGACACCAAAAATAAACTCAAGTTACTAGAGTTAATTATTTTGACTAATATAATATGTGCACTGGTTGTTTTCTTTCAATCACACCAACATCACAGACCATTCTTATACTCAATTGCTCTATTATTGATTATTGTAATCGTCACCTTCGCGGCGCGTCAAGTAGTTCAACGAATTCCGTTTATAAAGTTCTAGCACCGTTCAAGGTAAATATTATATCATTCTGTCTGTTTCTTTTGTCTGTATCAATGCCCTAAGTTGTTTTTTTTATTCTTTTACAAATTGTAAAGCCTGGATTTTTAATCAACTTTGGGGATGGTTCAGGGTTGTTTTAGTTAACAAGAATATAATTATGTTTTATAACTCCTTTTATGGTCATATGAAACTCCAGCTACTTCTGACGTATGTTTTCTGGTTGATATCTTCAAAGCCATCATTAGTATTTTAGACAAATATGTTATATTAATTAATTTTATTCAAACCAATTTTGCAATATGGATTTACACGTGACGTTGATATTTCATTTCAATCATTGTTTTCAATATTATATTTGTTATTATTATTATTATTATTATTAAGGTACCAAGTTTTCTTCTATATTTAGTATTTACACATGAAAAATGGTGATCTATGTTAAAACGAAAATTATTGAATATTGTTTTGGTTACACAACAGTTTTACGATTTTCATGAGCATTATAAGATTTTCATACAATCATTATAGTAAAGTCAGATTCTAAACCCAAAAAAAAAATATTTATAGGTTCCTCATCATTTACTTCTCGCGTAAGGATTTCTTTTATTGGTTTTGCCAGTCTTCAAATAAGTCACCGCGTTACACACGACTTTAATACTAGTGTGCATCTTCATAAGAAACTCCTAGCACATTATCAGGTGAGTAATCACACTCCCCTTTTTACTATTTTATGTTTTGGGAGCTTTATGCGTACACATCTTTATTATTTATTAATTATCAAGCATATACTCAAACTCAATTCCACTATTTGCGTAGTTGTGATATTACTCGATTAGTTGCTAAATGTTATGTGGCTATTTGTTTACAGTTTTTTATGGTTGGTTGTTATCTCATCCTCATAGTATGATCATGCGTCGTCCGAGTAAACATGTCCGAATCTAGTGGCACGTTGAAAAGACACTTTTATTTTATATTTTGCTAGTTGATGTAATGCACATTATCACAAGGAATTGATATTTTTTTTATCATTATATATATCTAAAATTGTGATTACTTGCTCAACATTATTGTTGACAAAATATATATATTTTTACGTATATCGCAGGTAGCTATTTGTGGACGAAGTGAAGTTTTAAAGGCTTAGTTTGGACCTTAGGTTTTGATAAAAAAAAATAAATAAAGAATTATTTTGTTTGTCTTAGTTTGATTGTAATGGTTTTGGGCGACTTTTGATTTGTGAAATTCTTATATGCAATGATTTGAATAAATAAATTAGATATTAACATTTTGTATTTATTTTAGTGTCTTTTAGCTATGATACAAATTATGTCGCGCCTCGGCATGTTCCGCCGTAGGTTAGGGTGTGACATAAACCCTAGGCGCATGTAACGAACTGGGCACGCCCATTCGTTAAGGAAAAATAACGAATTAGCCTAATTCGTTAAGCATTCCGTTACGCAATTCGTCAGACAGTTCGTTATGGGAAATGACGAATGAACCCTCATTCGTTAGAAGGGTCATTCGTTATAAAAGGGGGTCATTCGTTACAAGGTTCAATTCGTTATAAGCTCCAATTCGTTATAGGGCTCAATTCGCAATAAAGATCAATTCGTTATAAAGTAACGAATTAGCCAATTCGTTATGAGAGAAAGAAGTAACGAATGAACCCAAATTCGCTAAGGACTAGATAGCGAACTGAAGTTTAATAAAATGACAGAATAGTCCCTGGACTTAGAAAAGAATGATTTAGTCACAAAATAGCCCTTGGACTATATTAATTTATAGAAATTACCTTAAAGGATTAAGAGGTTAACAATAAAATATAATCATGAAATCCTAATGGAAAATGTGTTAAGACAGTTAACGAAAATAAAATTTTTCCAAGCTGACCTGGCAGCTTAACCCCAGCCAGGGGCTCTGCCCCTTGGACCCCGCTAGGGGCTGCCGCCCCTAGAACACCGCTTCCAGGGGCGCTGCTCCTGGACCCTTGTCCATGGAGGGTTATTATTAGACTAGAAACGCGATGTGGGTAGTAATAGATAATTGATACATGTAATTGTTATACAGTTAGTCGTGCACAGCTCAAGAAAGGAATAACTGTAAACGATGAACGTAACCGCATTCAGGTGAGTTTCTAGCCCCATTCCTTGTTATGTTTTCGGGGCTGTATGCATACTCGATGTGATTAGTTAATACACCTATCCTAAGTGATAAGTGTATGCCATATATGTATTATGTGAAATGTATGAATGATTTCTTGTCGGTACGTGAACGATCTTCAAATATTGCACGTACTGCCAGGTAATGGTTTGATGATATATATATATATATATATATATATATATATATATATATCTTGTAGAGGAAGAATGAATGATGTATGTGCGTATGAAACTTACAATTATGTATATAGAAAAGTATGAGGTATGGAAGAAAGGGTGACCGGACCCTAATAATATCCGGGGATGGAGGGTACCGGACCCTAATAATATCCGAGGATGGAGGGTACCGGACCCTAATAATATCCGAGGATGAAGGGGGACCGGACCCTAATAGAATCCGAGGATGGAGGGTACCGGACCCTAATAATATCGAGGATGAAGGGGGACCGGACCCTAATAAAATCCGAGGATGGAGGGTACCGGACCCTAATAATATCCGAGGTATGTAGGGCGAATGCTCTTTATAATGTAAGGCTAGTTATGAATGTAGATGGAAGGACGATGAACAGGTTAAGTATGTAATGCGTACCTTCGGGCACGTATATGTGTATGTAAAGTAGGTTATGTGATTAACTAGAACTCACTCAGTGTAGCTGACTTTTAGTATGCACGCAGGCAAATAGGTTAAGGCAGCTCGCGTGATTGAAGACACATGGCATGGAATCGAAGATACTGTCATCTCGAAGAAATGTTGTGATGTTTTAAAGACTATGTTTTGTTTTAAATAACTACGGATGTTTTATAAGACAAGATTTGAAAGTTATGTAAAATGTTATGGTTGAAGTTTTATATTCCGCGTAAAGTTGTAATTAACTCTTATAAATAAAATGTAGGGCACCGATAACGGGGCCTTACAATACTTTCAACTATTATAAATAAAAATTACTACATTCAATTTATACAACTTTCAATCTTCTAATATTCTGTTAACTCGAAATAATCACTATTATTTGAATATGACTTTATGTCATTTTGATACATGCTAAATTATTCACTTTATTTTAATATACGCTACAACTATAATTTGATGAAGACTTTATTGGGAAGGCCCAATAGAGTAGGTTTTGAAGGGTAAAAAATTGTGTTGTACTATAGACATCAACATCGCGATATTCTGCGATGCGTGAAAATTAAATATGGATTAGTAGATCTATTTACTAATAAAATGTTGAATTCATAATAAATTCAAGTTGTTTATTTAAAATGGATCAATTATAGTTATATATTATCTCTTAATAGGTTAATGAGTCACCTTCTGCTAATTAAAACCGACTTAACTGATTACAGGCTGAGAAAACATTACACATTGTACAACCTTACTATTTCATTTTTATTAACTTTATATACATTATTAAATAATTTTCTTGATCATTTAATTTTTGTTACTTTAAGCGACTACTTAATATGCTAAGCTTACACATACTGATTAATCTACTACTAAACGGTACATTGATTCGTTTAACACTATTATTCTTCTTGACATGACTTCCATTTGTTCGCTCTATTTTCATTATGAAAGTGTAAGATTTATTTAAAAAATGTTTGTTCATACTACGTTTAAATTTATAGATTGTTCATTCTCTTCATAGTTGTATTTTTCTAGAATTTCCGTTAATGTTACTGTACACATGTTCATAACCTAGTTTTAAAGTAAAATTAATTTATAGTGTTTGACCGATGAATAGCATATGATTATGGCCAAATATAACATTGTAGTTAGCTATTAAAAAATAGTAATAATTTAAATTGTTACTTGATTATCAACCCAGTTACAAAAAAAATATTACGTGATGGTGATGTGTTTTTAAACATTACACCTCAAATTACTGGATGGTTGCAGAAAAATAAATACTTCGGGTGGCAGGAAAGAACATCAAACTGAATTTTAAGTTGCACAAATATTATATTGCATTCATAAACCGTTAGCAACCCTATAAAATAAAGATATCTCCCATGCTAAGCACATAGTTAACGACCACCAAAACAAATTGTCTAGGGTTTTGAACAACATATTACTAAGGTCATTCATTTCATTTAGGAGTACGTAGTGGTGTTTATAAACTGTTGAAATTAATAGAATCATCTAAATCGAAGCAAATTGGTTGGATTGACCAGAACAAACGGTCAAAGCCAAACCACTAAAAATCAGTAGAAATGGCCAGATTTTTTTTGCCAAATTTGGCCAAAACAAGCGGTTAACATCCCTAATTGCAAGCCCACGGTGGCTTTATTAATGGAAAATATATACAAATCATGTCACACGAAGTTCTAAAGTCATAAATTATATTCATCAAATATCGAATATAATGAACATGACAAATTGCCATTTAAATCATACCATATCAATATTCATGTATTATTGCCATTATAGGCTGTGAAAGCAAAGTTATTTAAATCTCATTATTATTATCTAATAACATATAGCCGAAACACAATCTTATTATGGTCATTCTTGAATATTTTAATTTTTGGCACCACATACATTTGAGCAACTTGTTTCGCATGCTTCATAAGTGTCAGCACATACGACCGCGACAGTAGTATCGTGACAAGAACAGCACCACTGTGAGTTATACTGCTTGCAAACGAACGAAGCAAGTTTGCTTGACGAGGTTAAAGCACGGGCTTCATATATATGATTGCTCCTGATTCTTGTGCCTGCATACAAGTTAAGAAATATCAATAACCTGACAACCTATGACAATTATTGATCTATACCAACTTTGTTGTGAGAAAACAAACATGTTGAGCTTACAACCAATAAGGGAGACCAAAACTAGATTGAACAGAATAAAAGAAAGCAAACATGTTGAACTTACAATCAATAACGGAGACCAAAACTAGATTGAATAGAATAAAATTTACGATAGCGAGCTTCGACATCCTTGTATGTGTGTTTTTCTTTCTTTTATTTGGATTGTAACAGAAGTATACAATGGTTGTCCAACTACAAATGGGATGAAGAGAATTTATAGTCGGTAAATTTTGATTTTAGGGTTACTTTTGGAATTCAAGAATTAATTATAAAGATTATGGTGATTACTGATTAATGAGTTTTTTGTAACTTATTATTATATTATTAGTTAACAACTTTCTTTTATTATCTTGATTCCTATATGTGATCATAATCGTCTAACTTTATTGCATGATTTAATGACATTTATAACATTTTTCGGTTATTGACGTATTATGTGCATTGACTTAGAAGGAAAATAGAATATACTAAGGAGATGATCGAGAGAATAACACGAGTAGAGTAAAGACTAAAGATGAATACCCTGATGAGATATATAAAGCTCCAGAGAGCTGAGAGCCATGGAGGCAATTGGCGATCCTTAATTCAAGGGATTAGTGGCGGATCTAGACTCGAAACCGAGCCGTAGCGCTCAAAAATTTTTTTTCCCCATATTTAATACAATGTTAATGAAACAAATATAAAGAACACGACAACTTATAAATTTAAACTAACCGGGTTAACGAACCAATAGTGGCGGATCTAGGTTGGGCTGTAAATATCTCATATTCAGTTTTTGATAGCTTGAAACCGATCAATTACATCTTCTTCATTTACTATATCAAACGTTTCTCTTTCGACCGCACAAACTAAAGCATTGTTCAAATACACATTACACATTCGATTGCGCAAATCCGTCTTGATAAGCTTCATTTTAGAGAATCATCTTTCAACGGTTGCAGTTGCAACCGGTAAAACCAATGCTAGCTTCAATATTCGATAAACCAAAGGAAATGTTGTACGTGTGTTTTCCGGTTTCCACCATTACACGAGCAAGATCACCCATTCCACCCAGTTTTGCAAATTTAACATCTTCCTTTAAAATGTAATAAAAGGTCGTAAGATCACCCGCAATACACCCTCTTTCTTCGTTAGTAAAATCATTCAGATACATCTCTGAAAAAACCACTATCTTAGATATGTCAAACTTGAAAAACGAATCACAAGGATTTAAACCCAACATATTTTTCTCGATATAACACACCAATGAATCTGTGCAAAAGGTATCACAAATTTTGATGTGTAAATCAATCGTAGTAAAATTAATCGTGGAAAAAGATCTCTTCACAGTAGCCGTTGCGTCTCCGACAATGCCATTTGTAGGATTTGATATTTGGATTCGGTTTTTTACCAAATTATCTTACAAATAACATATCTTAAATAATAACAACAAAAACAACAACACTAACATGTTAATAATACCAAAAAAGAATCATACGGCAAATATCATTAATTTACCAAACAAATAATCAATAAAAGCCAAAACAAAACCATTTTACATTCAAAAACTTTATTTGAAAATTAAGATTGACTAGACTAGAAATGTAGTGTGAAAAAAGTTGAATAGTAGGCTTGTAGGAATAGAGTTTGCAGGAGTATAAAATAACATATAAATTATAAAGACTTTTAAATAAAGGTGGTTTTAAAAGCATTATTTTAAATAATATAAAGCATTCTTCTCCATTCCATCTCCTGAGAGTTCTCAGTCAGAACAAGCTCATCAGACCTACAAAGCGCCGACGCCGACCACAAAATCTTTAAAGTATCTTTCCTTTTTAAGTTTAAATACTCTTTCAGAGAAAATCAAGAGGATCAAACTATAATTTTTTGTGTTTGGAGTTCTCCGGTACAGCTATTTTTTCGTCGGCCGGAGGGTCAAGGGACCCTCTTGACCCCCTCTAAATCCACCGATGCCCGTAAAGTTATTTTTTTCCAGCCGTAACGAAACACGAAAATCGACCAATTTTTTTTCTTTTACACTACCCGTAAAAATTTGAGCCGTAGCGGCCTTGTGGTATGTCCACCCCTGCCTTCAAGGGATGGTTTTATACTATTAAGATATCCAGATCAAAGATACTCGTGGAGAATATTTAATATTTTAACGTAAGATTAACTTATTGTGTTGAATCGATGACGAGTGCGTGAATATGGACCAAATACTAATATCGTTACTTATACCGTAGTCAGGTAATTCAAATGACTAGGTAGTATTAATTAAAGTTATTGTTTTATATAATTATGAACAAACCATATAGCTAGACAAATTTGAAGAGGCCATGTGTTTTAAGTATCATGCCTCAAATAATTAAACTATGGTTGTAGGAAAATAAATAAGTCATGGGATGGGGGTGACCAAGTGGCGATCTTGAAGGATGGTAGCATTAGATATCCGAATTAAATCATACGCGTGGAGTAATATTTGAGTATTTAGGCTATGTTTTATGATCCAGAAAGAGGTGTTGAGCAAGGTCATGTCAGCCATTTGGGTGTGACACACTGCTACAGAGCTCTGGTGCAACGTAGATCGTAGGCGCAAGTATTTGAATTTTTTTGTTTTTTTATATATTATTTAATAATAGAACCAATTATTTATCTCTACTTCACTTCATCACCACATTTCATATTTCTCCCCTTCATATGACGTGTTATTGGATGTTAGACGTGAGACCCACCACTACTTACATGTCACTCTTTTTCCTTTTCACATTTCACCGGTACCACAATGGCTAGCCTCACCATTGAGAGGTTCAAATGTAGTCTATGCGTTAATACAAGCAGTGTGGTAGAACTCACTATGTCCTAGTCGTACGGTGGGGAATCTTGGATGTTACAGTAAGGACAAGCGATTAATAAATATTAATCAGATTGGATGTTACATGAGATATTATTATGTATTATAATATTTTATTTAATTTAACATTTGATTAAACTTTTGTCAAGTAACTTGTATTTGGGATTTGAATTTTAACAAAATACAAGATTTTGCTCGTTTGATGTCACACCCCGACCAAAGACGACGGAACATGCCGGGGTGCAATGAATTGCCTAAAACACAAGACATTATTTAAAGTGACAATATTTAAGCAACTCATTTAAATTTATAAAATCATAAAAGTCACATAACTTGTTCATACAAAATACTGAATCCAAATCATAGCAAATAATATATTGTTCATTTTGCTAATATCCTAAAAGTCTCGATAACGTTTTCTTCAAGTCTCGAGTCAACCTAAATTCAAACATGTAAAATTACATAAAATATAATTTGTCAACACAAAGGTTAGTGGACAATTTCATAGTTTTGAACAATAAGTATATAATAGGAAATTCCACAACTTGTATATAAAACAATAAATAATAGCAACAATTTAGATAATGAAATCGTTAATAAGAATACATTAACGACACCTTGCTATAAGAGAATACCAAATAGTCTAGGATTTATGTGAAACCGTTAATAAGAATAGATTAACGACACATTTCTATAAGGGGATGCCAAATATACTCGGATTTATGAATCAACCAACCAAAAGCGGTAAACACATTAGCATATAAGCATGTAAGCATAGAACACCAAATCGAGCATTTATTTAAGTAAGTATACAAAAAAGTTTGTGGTTTAAGACTCAAGTATAAAACATTTGGTTTGAATAAGTATGCAATATCACCCCCACAATGAAAGATGGAAAACATGGGATAAAAGTACTCACGTTCAAGTAATAAACTTGAAAGATTGATGATTTTGAGATTAACCAGAACGACGAGTTTAACGAACAAAGCCTAAAAGGAAAGAAGTCCTATATTAGAAAAGTTGCCTTGGAAGTCTTTAAATAAAAATAGATGATGAGAAATGCAAACAATTAAAGTTTAAGGTTTAAAAATATAAATATTTAAGAAATTATAATATCAGTCTTTTAAAATATAAGTTTGCTCGAAACAAGGTTAAAGTATCTAGCCCTTAATATTTACTCAACCTATGTTAAGTAATGAGGTGGGTAAAAATGCAAGAATGCAAGTCCCTTTATAATATAGATACTAAAACGGGTTTTAACGAGTGTTCGGGTTGTTGGTTCGGGTCTTGATAATTGGTCAAACCCAAAGTCAACTTTCCAAAATAATAAATGTTATGAGATAGCTCAATAAAATTTAAGAAGACTTAACCAAGTATGTAGTTCTATTGTTTTAGAACTAACAACGTCCGTTAAGCGGGTGTTCGGTTTTGTCGGTCCAAACTTTGTTATAAGATCAAGTTGGATTCAACATTCCAAGTACTTTAAGAAAATAATTAAAATCAGTTTATAAAGTATTTTCAAAGAAATATATAAGTCTTGATAGCTAGAAACACACTTGTGTGTCTTAAGCGAGTGAAATCGGTTTAGTTCGGTTTGATTTGGTTTCCATCTCGGAATAAGATCAAGAATGGTTACTACATGCCCAAACATCAAAGAACTTGTATAATAATTTATAAATGATGATACTTAAGTTTTACAACCAAAAAGTTAACAAAAAAGTCTTTAAACAAAGTTCGGTTTTCGGTTCGGATCTTGTTTCATGTTAAGACCGAGGTTAGATTCTACAAACCCATAACCATGGAACTTATAAAAATGATTTTAGAACTTAAATCTAACATAAATCATGTTTATACAATTATTTAACAAAAACTAGTAAACAAAATTCGGTTTACGGTTTGGACCTATTTACGGTTAAACCGAGGCTAGTCTCAACAAACCCATAACCATGGAACTCAACAAATATGAAATACAAAATAAAATGAACAAAAGTTAAGCATGGTTAGTAAGCATAAACAAGTTATATAATTATATATATATATATATATCAAGGACTACGTAAGTCATCCATGAAGCCTTGCCTTACGAGGCCCGACACTCCCCCGACCGAGACCGGAGAAGTGACCACCAAAGATAACAAGGGGTGTATATTATATATATGTTGTACCACAAGCTTAAGTAACAAAACAAAAATTAAAGAATGGTTCTTGATTGATTATTAAGAAACCTTGAAGACATGAAGTTGTTTTCTTTGTTTATGAGAGAAAAGATGAGAGATGAACAAGGTAGATGTAACATTCGTTACTTTTCAAACCCGAAAATCCGATCCGTTTTGAATTTTCGGTTTTGTTTATAAATATATGTATTAATATAAAAATAATTCAAGTTTCGTTTTATATATTTTTTATATGTTCGTCAACCGACTTATTTTGATGTTTCGATGTATTCGTTTATTACATATATAATTATCGTGTATTTAATAATATTTACGACATGTTATAAACACAATTCGTTGTTTTTCTATTTCGTATTGTTCAATAACGAAACTCCAAGTTCTAACATGTCTACTTAAACGAGTCCCAAACTAGCCGGGCATATTATGAAAATAATCCAAATATTATACCTTTTATTACATATGTATATATACATTTCTAAGTTAAAGGACCAATGTGTAATTTTAATTTAAATTTCAGATTAAAACAATATGAAACTTGGAGGGCCTAAATGCAAAATGTGTTTAATTTATAATAAAACAAAATATAACCAGCCTTCCCCCCTGTGTACCACGTTTTTCCGGTCAGCCGGAATCCTGCAACCGCGAACCAACTCCGATGAACCCAAAACCCCATACAACTCGCGTTTTGACCCAATTAAAAACTCATAATACCTATTGTCCATAACGACAAACGCAAATCAGTGATTAAAACGCGTTATAACAAACTTTAATTCACAGAATTCACTCCGGAACGGCCGGCCATTAATTTAAAATTCAATAATGATAATTATACGCCATAAGCTCCAATTGATCTTATAAATAGGCTTCTAATAATCACCTAAACATGCAAAAATCATCAAAACAGCCTAACCTACTCTCTTTAATCCCTCTTTGATCTTCAAAGTTTGTTTTCCGGCGAGGCTCAGTTCACTATCATTCCGGTACGGTTTGAGGTAAATTTTATATGCTTTCCACTTGTTTTTAAGCGACTAACAAAACCCATAACAAAGATTAAGCAAACATGGAATGAATTAACGGATTTCAAACCTAGGGTTTTGAATGTTGAAGATGAAGTTGTGTATTAATATTGGAGCAATTTCATATATACCCTTGCAAAAGTTGAAAATATCATATATACCCATACAAAACTAAAAATATCATATATAACCTTGCAAATTAACAAAAATATCATATATACCCAATTCATTTTAAACAATTTAATATTAGACCATTTTACCCTTACTTCATTAAAACATAAGCATATTGGTTTAAAACAAAACACAAAACAAAAACCTGTCTTCTTCCCGACTTCATCTGCTTCACCACACCCCGTACCCAATTTACAATTTATTCTTCTTCACCATGAATGAACCCATTTTCAGTTATTGTACTTCACATAAATAATTTTACCCAATTTTACACGGTTGGTGACGGCCAAAACGTGACAATCTTAAATGAATCTAGCCCGACATTTGTCAGATCGGAAACTGCCATCATTGTCGTCGTCACCCACATGAGCAATCTGGCTGCCACGAATGTTTAAGGCGATAAAGTTAAGGGAAATACGGCGGGTGGCGGGTACACCAGAAAAATTAGGGCGTTGGGAGGTGGAACCCATGCTCGACACCCATCAAATATGTAGCCGCAATCATCGTCGGCCACCACATCATTGGTCCAGTTCTGTCCATCCGCAAACACTCTTTGTTTCCAGACGTCTTGGTGGTGGTAGTAGGGTGTGGAAGGCTGTGATGATGGTGTGTACGACGGTGATGGTGGCAGGGCTGGTTTCCGACGTCAAACTGATTTCCGACGGGAAGGGACTTGAGATGTGGAAGGTTGTGATGGTAGTGGGCTACCAGTTATAATATTTGTAATTTTATTGTTTTCGTTAAGATTTTAATCTATTAAATCAATATAAAACATAAGCAAATACAATAATAGAAAAGTGTAAATTAGTCATTAAGTAAAAGTTCATTAAAGTTGGGTATATATGATATTATCATATTTGGTTGGGTATATATGATATTTTCAAAGTTTGTAGGGATATATATGAAATTAATCCATTAATAGGGATTTATAGTTATTGTTTCTGTCATAAGTTCAAAATAATAATCTGGTCTGGTGGTTAGAGTATGTTTGTATAGTCAGAAGGACCCGGGTTCGAACCCGGGTCAGGCCACTTTTTTTGTTTTAATATTCTTTTTAAACATTTCTCTTTTATGTATTAAACCAAGTAAAAGTTATAAAAGTTATATAAATCAAATAAAATTTTATAAAGTTAAATAAATTTAGTTTTAAATCATATTTATCATATGCCACCTAAAAACTAATCTTTTTAACTCGTCAAGGCTCGTTTAAACTCGTAAAACATTTGTATATTATGTTTTGTTCGTTAAACTTTAAAATTCGTTAACATATTCGTTATTCAAAATAAAATATATCGTCAAACACCAATATTTCCATAACTTTTATAATATCCAAAAAATTAATCTTGTAATTTAAATAATATTAAATTAATAAATTGTTAATAATTCGTTATAATAATATAAATATCAAATGCCTTAAAATAATAAAAGATACAATAAAATAATGGATAATCCCTAAAACTAAGTTGTTCTAACCTTTATAATCCCGTTAGTTGATCTTTAATTATTATATTTTGTTTATTTATTGTTCGTGAGGTTCGATCGTTCATTTTCTTTAACGTGCTTTCGGTTGTCATTTCAAGTTTAGCTTTACTCTCAAAGGTGAGTTTCTCACACCCCCTTTTACCTTTTTATTATTTTGGGGGTAGCATATATATCCTATCAAAATTCAATTTCGTTCATTTATTATTTACAAACTACAATTCGCATCATGGACTTGTGTTTACTTGTTACTTGCTCAAATATTACGTGCATGGATTTCTTCGATAAGTATGATCATACCCCCCCTCTTTGCACTCAGGACCATTGTTTCTAGTGAAAAAGGGACTCCGATTAGAGTACGCTGGTGCACAATCCCAACTGAAAAAGATCTTCATTTATTCTTTACACTCATGGACCATTGTTTCTAGTGTAAAGAACCCTTATGTGTTTTCACAAGTTTTCATGGAATTGTATGATTTTTATGTAGTATTTAAACTGTGTGAACTCACCAACTATTCATGGAATTCGCATCATGGACTTGTGTTTACTTGTTACTTGCTCAAATATTACGTGCATGGATTTCTTCGATAAGTATGATCATACCCCCCCCCCCCCTCTTTGCACTCAGGACCATTGTTTCTAGTGAAAAAGGGACTCCGATTAGAGTACGCTGGTGCACAATCCCAACTGAAAAAGATCTTCATTTATTCTTTACACTCATGGACCATTGTTTCTAGTGTAAAGAACCCTTATGTGTTTTCACAAGTTTTCATGGAATTGTATGATTTTTATGTAGTATTTAAACTGTGTGAACTCACCAACTATTCAATTAGTTGTCTTTATTTTATATATATGCTACAGGTACTTTCATTAGAGGATGAAATGAAGAGGATACTAGAAGTTAGGTTATCTAGATAATAAACAAGAAGATATTTGTTTTGTTCCTTTTCCCTTATGTTTGTTCATTTGAAATAACTTGTGTACTTGATGCATTGGAATGAATTAATGATAATATTGTCACTAAATAGTGTCACATGTGTTTTGGGCAATCTGTACGTCACACTCAGGCGTTTCCGCTTTAGCCGGGGTGTTACAGTGGAAATGAAAGAGATGAGCTTGTTTATATAGGGAAAGAGTAAAGGGTTGGTTATAAAGGTTCCTTTATGGTTTGCATGAAAATGAGTATGTTTAAATGATCAAACAATGTATAAACAAACAACAAAAGCGAGCTTTTGACTGCAGCCCTGACTAGGCGCTGCGGGGCCGCAAGGATAAAATTGGTCGCGCGGTGCGGCGCTCCTGGGGGGGTTCTAGCTCGTCTTGCGTGGTTCATTTTGCCTCTCGGAAGTTCATTTTCGATGTAATTTGAGCGTTTTAAAGACGTTTCAAATCCGTAAAAGGGGTTTTTCAATTTGAACAAGCAATGATTTAGTAACATAAAAATCTAATATTTTATATATTTGAAATGTTCGGGTTACAAATGAGTCGGGTTTACATAATAAAAAAAATACAAAAGTGACCCGAAATTGACGAATGTCACATTTGGTTTTCTAACCATTCCAATATGACTGAATAAATAAATAAATAAATCACTAATTTTATATAATTTACTATAAAACGATTACAATAAAGTGGCAGGCAAACGGGCAACAAGCTGCGCTGCAACCCCCTTTTGAACAGCAAAGCCAATCCTGCTAAAAACGAAGCTTTGGGACCTAGAAGCTGAAGAGGTTCCGTGTACGACGCGCTGAACCCTACTAAAAAATTTCACAGCCTCTGGAGCCAGAAAACCAAATGTATCAAAGGCAAATGGTAGAAAGACATGTTGATTATCTAAACAAGCTTTCTCGTGTTTAACAACTTTGC